>NW_021146136.1:0-31185 GCF_002837175.3 Physeter macrocephalus
CTCTTCTGTTCCGGCCCATTTGCTTTCCAGGTAAGGACACTGAGGCTCAGAGAGGTTGAGCATTGTGTCCAGAGAAACCTGGAGGCAGAGTCTAAGCAAGGGCTCACTCTCTGTGCCCAGACGGTGCCTGCCTCTGCCCTGGTCCTGGACCGCTCACTTAACGTCTCCCTGGCTTGGGACACCCATTTCTTTTTTTTTTTTTTTTTTTTTTTTTTTTATTTTTTTGGCGGTACGCGGGCCTCTCACCGCTGCGGCCCCTCCCGTTGCGGAGCACAGGCTCCGGACGCGTAGGCCCAGCGACCACGGCCCACGGGCCCAGCCGCTCCGCGGCACGCGGGATCCCCCCAGACCGGGGCACGAACCCGCGTCCCCCGCATCGGCAGGCGGACCCGCAACCACTGCGCCACCAGGGAAGCCCCCACCCATTTCTATAAGTGGACTCAGGGCTGGATATCCCCAAAGCCCTGGGCTCCAGCTCTTGCCTCAGTGGGGATTTTCCTGTTTCTGTTTCCTGTCTAGGCCTTTCCCCAGCTGAGGCAGAAGTTGCCTTTGTTGCAGGGTCTCGTGCCTACTTCTCTGCCTTCCTAGTTCTGGACCTGCTCGGCTTCACCTCGACCTGTGGGGTCTCTGAGCCCCTGATGGCCACCTTCTGCCCTCAAGTATCAGTGCCTTTAGGTCCAAGAGCTGCTATCTGAGGCCTGGAAGGCACTTTTGGGCCATCTGGTACAAGGGTTGCAAATTGGCAAATAGATTGGGCTCAAACCTTCAAAAACTTAACAGGAAAGTGCAAATTCTCCCCATTTGCAAACATAACAGTGTATGCAATGAAACGGCAGGCAAGCACCTATCACATAAAATCCCACATCCATAACTGCGATCTATCAGTTGTTGTTATAATTATTGTCTCATGTGTTCCCGCTTATAGATAGGGAAACTGCTTTTAAAAATTGAAAATTTCACGTAGATATCTGGGTTTCTGGTTCCTCATGAAAAATGGATCAGGCAGCTGTGAGCCTTGTTCCTCTGTCGTGTTCTTGGCTGAGAAGTAACTGCCTCTCTGCATGGTCCCCGTGGTCCCCACCACTCTCTGGCCTTACAGCTGGCCTGCTTCCTGCATTTAAGTTACCCAGCTGGCCCCTTTGGGCTTTCAGGTTTGTGACCCCGAATCTAATCCAAACTTCGTGTTTTAGAGATGAGGAAACTGAAGTTCAGAGGGGGCCAGTGGCCTGCCTAGAGTCCCGTGGCAAGTGGGTAGAAGAGCTAGGACTCAAGCCCATGTTTTCCTCTATGCTGCTGCTCCCTTGGTTGGGTTAAAGCTGTTCCTTACCTGTCCTGGGCCCCAGCGGCCTTGGCTGTCCTGGCTTAGTGAGAGGATGTGTGGATGGTGTCTACTTAAGCACAATGAATGGAGCTCAGCTGGGGCCCTGCCCCCCTTCCCCTCCCCTCTGGGCTTGTAGGGCCCGGAGACTCTGCCCAGCTCTCCTCGGTGACCTGGGCCTGGAGTCTGGGGTGAGGTCTGCATTGCATGTCTATCTGTCCCTCTTCTGTCCAGGAGCTCTATGCAGCTGGAGAGAATCGCCTCGGAACAGATGAGTCCAAGTTCAATGCAGTTCTATGCTCCCGGAGCCGGGCCCACCTGGTGGCAGGTAAGGCAGTCCCGGCCTCCCTGCAGCCAGGTAATGAGATCAGATGAGGTATGGCAGGAAACAGCTTGCAGGAACACTTAGCAGTTCCGCTCTGCATGGGCCTTTCACTTCCTTGAAAGAGCCCCCTGGTGGAGATTTAAAAGATATTATCAGCGGGTTTCCTGAGTCTGTAAGCATCCGGTTCTGGAGGAAAGCAAGGGAGGAGGCTAGAGAAATGGGAGCCTCCTGTTGGCTGGTACCTTTACCTGCTAGAATGTGGAATATTAGAGTTGAGAGAGACTTCAAGAGCACCTGACCCAGTGGTCTCCAAGGTGTGGCATAAAAAATAAACATCACAATTAATAATACTAAGTAACACTTATTTACTCATTCCTTCAACAAATATAAACTGAGCTCCTGCCACGTGCCAGGTCATGGAGTAGGTGTAGGGAACGGCACTGCAGAATCTCTGTTCTCAGGGGGTTCACCTTGTTTGGGGAGCCCGGCAGTAAACAAAAATCAAATACAATCTGTACCAGTTGGTAAATCTTTAGAGAAGAATTATAAAGTTGGAAACTGGGATAGGAAGTGATAAAGGTGTCGGAGGGTGCTGGGGGCATTCCTCACTGAGGTAATGACATTTGAGTTAAAAACATGAAGGAGTTGCAGGTGCAAAGGCCCTGAGCATGGGGTTCCCAGCGCAACCGAGAAACAGTGAAGGGGGCTGGTGAGGTGGAACAGATGGAGTGAGTGAGCGTAGGAGGAGGTGAGGTCAGAGACAGTAGGAAGCCCTGATGACAACTGCATGGACTTAGGTGTTTACCCTGAATAAAACAGGGGGCCATTGGAGGGCTCTGAGTGAAGGAGAGACGTGATTTGACTTAGGTTCTGCGAGTGTCCTGGCTGCTGTGTTGAGAAGAGAGAAGGGATCGATGGCAGAGCGGGAAACCAGTTAGGAGGCTGCCGCAGTAAATCCAGGGGAGAGGTGACGGTGGCTGGGACCAGCTGGCAGAGGGGCAGGTGGTGAGAAGCACCCAGATTCTGGCCCTGTCTGCCAGTGAACTGGACGTGGAGTGTGAGAGAGAGAAAGGAGTCAGGGATGACGCAGGGTTTGTTCCCACTGAGTCAGTGGAAGAGGGGAGGGGCGGGCCCTCGACCGAGACTGGGAAGCTGTGCATGGAGTAGGCTTTAGGAGGGAAGGAAGTCAGGAGCCTTGAGCCACAGATGCCATGTAGGCAGTGGGTTTGCGAGGCCAGAGGTCAGAGGTCAGGAGAGGTCTGGGCTAGAGATGGCAGTTTGGGAACTATGAGTGGGTCGAAGGAGTTTGAGGCTCTGGGACTGCAAGCGGTCCCTTCAGAGGGAGACGGGAGGGAGACCAGCAGTCTGAGGACAGGGCCCTGGCCGTTGCAGGAGACTTAGAAGGGGCACCCAAAGAAAGGGGCATCCTGGAGACCAGCAGAGTCAGCGGCGAATATGAGAGGGCAGGTGAGGACAGAGAACGGTGACCACACTTAGCAACGTGGGTGGGTGAAATCACCAGCACCCACTCTGTGCATGCACTGAGTCTTTACTACATGCAAATAGGGGCCATTCTCCTGTTTTACAGATGAGGAAGCTGGCAAAGGGCAGCTGGGGAAGTCAGCTACCCAGGTGGTAACATGGCAGAGCTGCGGTTTGAACTCAGGCCGCCTGCCTCCAGAGCACACTTTTTAACCTCTGCCCTATTCTGTACTGGAGCCTGAGTGAGCATATGCTCATCTTAATCGTTGCTCATTTTAATGAGTATGGAATATATCTGTAGCACATCAAACCCCCAATTTCACAAATGTTATTAGTCAGGGGAAAAGAGGAGCTGATCGGAAGAAAATAGTAAGTAATGAAGTTGGATACAGATATAGCAGAAATCATGATACTGATATGCAAATGACAGCAGTTTGGAGAACACAGATAGAAACTGAGACCCTGGCTGGGGAAGAGGAGGTTTATATCCTGGGGCAGAGCTCAAGTTAGGACCCAGGTCTCCATGGCGCCACCTGCCTCTCTTGGAACCCACAGCCCACTTCCTGTGGGTGCTTAGCCCATCCCAGGGTAAGCTGGGGCACTGGATGGGCATTTGCTCACCGTCAGACTGGGAAAGATTGGCACATAAAATGACGGAGGAGGGCTGGGACTGGAGGTGCGGGCATCTGCGAAGAGACTCTCGGTGTCAGGGCTCCTGGACGGGGATTGAGGTGTGATGGGTGAGCAGTGGCGAGAGCAGTGCTGGTAAGGGGACAGGGAGTAGGCCTGGGGGGCGGGGGGAGTGCACTCTCCCTGGGGCAAAGAACTGGCCAACTTGAGAGCTGGGCAGGTGTGGTCACTGGGGCCGTCCAGGGCGCCGGGAGCAGAGTGGGAGAGCTGGGCTCTGGGAAGGGGCAGAGCCCTCCTCACCACGTGTCCTGTACAAGTCAGGTCGGGCTGCCGTAATAAAATACCACAGACTGTGTGGCTTAAACAACAGAAATCTGTTTTCTCATAGTTCTGGAGGCTGAAAGTCCAAGATGAAGGTGCTGGCAGTGATGGTTTCTCCTGAGGCCTCTCCTCTTGGCTTGCAGATGACCCCCTCCTTGCTGTGTCCGTGTGTGATCTTTCCTCTGTGTTTGCAGCCCTGGTGTTTCCTTGTGTGTCTAAATCTCCTTTTCTTATAAAGATACCAATCAGATTGGATTTGGGCCCACGCTAAGGGCCTCATTTTAATTACCTCTTTAAAGACTATCTCCAAGTACAGTTAAATTCTGAAGTCCTAGGAGCTAGGACTTCAACAAAGGAATTTGGGGGGGCACAGAATTCAGTCCATAACATGTCCCTCTGTCTTGCCACTAGTTTTCAACGAGTATCAGCGAATGACAGGCCGTGACATTGAGAAGAGCATCTGCCGGGAGATGTCTGGGGACCTGGAGCAGGGCATGCTGGCCGTGGGTAGGTATCTTGGCCTGCCCGCTGGGGGGCTGGCGTGTGTTGTGAGTTTTCAGGGTGCTCACCCACCCTCCGGTTGAGGAAGATCATAGTGAAAGGGTCCAAGATTGCTACATCCAGTTGCCTACATGGTGGGAAATCAGGCTGCTTCTGATTGCTGGAGGTGTCTTGTTTATATTTCAAGCCCAGCCCTGGGGGAGGGAGCTGCAGTGCGGCACTAGTGGGGGCGTGACCAGCTGTTCTCCCGGAGGAAGATGACGCATATCCTGCCAAGTTTCCTCTAAAAATACATCCCTGCAGGCAGTTGTCAGATGTTTGTGATGGAAACACGTGGAAAGATTTTTTTACTTGCAGCAGCAAAACAGGCCCTGGGCAAGGAAAGCTGGCGTAGCTCCCAGGACACTGGTGCACTTCCTGCAGTGCCTGTGTCATGTCCTCCAGAGCGGGGCCTGATGGGCTCCAGGTCCGTCCTCCCCCCTCCCCCAGCCCTGAGGGGTTGGCCCCTCTTTATACCCACTTGGGAACGTCACGGTTTGCCCTTCTTCTGTTTTGCTTTTCTTGGAGCTTTCTGGATGGGACACATTTCCCTGTGTACCCCGTGGTAGGTATCGTGGCCTGAGAACCCTAGTTAGACGTTCGTTCCGCTCGGCCATGCTTTTCCACGAGGGTCATGGCATCTCCAGTGTGTCCCCTCCTGCCTGAGCAGCAACATGGTTCCGCACACCATTCACGTTCCTTTCCTACCCAGCTTCCTGCATCACATTGGTTGTCAGGAAATGGGTTGGGTTGGTGTCCAGGCTCTGCATGTTTCTGTTTCAAAGGGCTGGAGCCAGGATTGTAGGATAATTGAGCCTGGAGGAGATGAGGGGAGAGGAAGATGGATGCAGTGGTGTGTTTGATTGACATCCGGCCTCCTAAGAGGATGCTGTGTGCGTCATGTCCCCCTGGACTGAGTTTTCCACAGATCGAGTTATGCCGTGTTTCTCTCTTCTAGTGAAATGTCTTAAGAATACCCCAGCCTTCTTTGCTGAAAGGCTCAACAGGGCCATGAGGGTAGGTAACCCCCAGGTGCAGGGTCTGGGTGGGGGATGTCCCAGCCCACTCATGACTGGGACCCTGCTCAGGGGAGGAGGCATGAGGAGGGCCACCCTTCAGCCAAGAGGGCAGAGGGCCCGGGGCGGGGAGGGGACCCGGGCCCAGGGAAGGTGGGGAAGTGGACAGTGAGGAGGCCCGTTGCTCATGCCCCTGGGCCCACTCTCTTTAGGGAGCAGGAACCAAGGACCGGACCCTGATCCGCATCATGGTGTCTCGCAGCGAGATCGACCTCCTGGACATCAGAGCAGAGTATAAGCGGCTGTACGGCAAGTCCCTGTACCACGACATCACGGTACGGGCCTCTGGGGGCTGTCTGGGCTGCCTCTTGGCGTCCTGCTCACCCACAGACCTCCCTGGCCACTCCCACCGTCCCCTTTCCTCTCCCTCCTCAGAGCTCCCGCGGGCTCAGCTTCAGCCAAGTATGGGCATCTTGTTTGTGGTGCTCATACTTGCCCTCTTCAGTTTTCACTTGTTCATCTGGTTGTACAACAGCAGGTGGTCAGCTCCTGATGGCAGGGTGGCTCTTGACCCTGCTGTCGCCCCTCTCTGTGTCCCAGCATCCAGCATATCTGCTGTTCAGTAAACGGTTGTGGGGGGAGGGTCCAAAATCGGAATCAGAGGACACAGGACCTCGCCCACCTGGTGGCAGGCCTTCAGAGTCCAGCCACCCTGTCTGTGATCCGTCAGTGAGAAATCAAGCCCCGAGCCCCCCTGGAGGGTGGGCAGCTCTAGCTCCCTGATGAGTCCCTCCCTCAGGTCTGTGGTGGAGGCAGCACAGGAAGGCAGTTCAGAGGGAGGGCTCGGGGGTCACACTGCTTGGGGTCCAGCTCTGGCTTTTCTACTTGCTCGCTGTGTGATCTCGAGCAGCTTGCTTAAACCTCCCTGAACCCCAGTTCCATCATCGTTAAGAGGAGGATAATCATCTTACCCCCTGCCCAGGACTGTTGCATCTTGAAGGAGGTGGTCCACGTGAAGCATGTTGTGTGACACATGTACGTGTGTGAAAGACACTAGCTCCTGTTTTATCACTGTGCCAGAGCCAGTCTGACAAAATTGATTCCTGTCGTGGCAGGGCTGGCGGGGGGTCTGACACTTAATTTCTGAACTCACATGAACCTTGAAATTGAAGTCACCACGCCCAGGTCCTGATTTCAGACTCACTAACGTTTGATGTTGGGCATGTCACTGAGAGAGGCTTCTCTCTCTTTTCTTGGATATAAAAGCAACGCTGTTGATAGCAGAGAATTAGTAATTATTCACAAAGTATCTTGTGTGTGCCAGTAGGTTGTGGGCTTCTGAAAGAAGCCACAGGCCTTGCCCTTAAAGAAGGAAACGATGGCAGGAAATGAGGAGAAATTAGCTAAGTGTGGCCTTACTTCTAATGTAGGTGCAGTGGACTGAGATAGAGGAGATATCAGTATGAACTGGGATGCCCAAATAATAACAGTCCCCTTCGCTGGACGGTCGTATCATAGTAGATTACACTTCCTGTACAGGACACAATAGTGCATTATGGTATAATCCCAACTTAGTGCAACAAAAATCCACTGGGCAAAGGCCACTTGTAGTTAGCCCGGGGTAGGGGGGTTTTTGGCTGTTTAAAATTTTTTTGTATTTGTTTTTCAAATTCTGACTTTGATCACTGGGGTGAGTACAGCTTTCTGTTTTTTAATGGGGAGGGCTCAGGAGGCTGAACTGCGTTGTCAAAGGTCTGTGCCACCTTCAAGGCCAGCGTGTGAGCCTCTCACCTGCCCTGGCACCAGCACGGTGGGGAATTTCTTAGGATGGGGCTGCCTCTCTGTAAGGGCACCTGGGGCAGAAGAAAATCAGGAGCCAGGAAGCCAGAATTGGCAGAGCCTCGCTTAACTGATGTCTTACTTGTTTCTGTGACCAGGGAGACACTTCCGGGGACTACCGGAAGATTCTGCTGAAGATCTGCGGTGGCAACGACTGAGCAGTGACTGGTGGGTCACTTCTGTCCACCCGCTGGCAACAGCGATGCCAGGAAAAGGCCAAAAGAATGTTTGTCTGTTTCTAACAAATCCACAAAAAACCCCTTGGTGTCCCAGCGCGGACCATCCGTAGAACCCTGGCCCCATCCCCCGCCTGCCCTCCTGATCTGTGTCTTGTGCTCGTGCTGAGGGACCTGGGCTGGTCTTGAACTCTCTCAGGATACCTCCTCCCCACCCCCGCTCCTCACAGCCTCTTGCAGCTAAAGTATACGTTTTGTTTCCTGACTCATGCAGTCATTCCCCTTTGCTTGTGGCTGAAACTCTTGGCTTCGTTTTAGTCATATAATTTTGTACGTTTATTTGGAAGTGGTATTTTTGTTGGTTTGTTTGTTTTTTAAATATATAGTTGTTGCAGACAGATGCACACACGTCGTCTTTGCTGCATGCACAGTTTGGGTGAGACAGGTGAGGACTGGGGGCGCCACGTCCTCACTGAGGAGTGAGAGGGAAAACCTTTAAGGGTACTCTTTGCATCTGGTGAGCATGTGTCATAAGTTTTGTTATTGCCAAACTCACTCCTTTTGTCATTCCCCTTTGCTTGTGGCTGAAACTCCTGGCTTCGTTTTAGTCATATAATGTATGTTTATTTGGAGGTTTTTTTAAATATATAGTCGTTGCAGACAGATGCGCACACATCTTTGCTGCATACACAGTTTGGTGGGGAGACAGGTGGGGACTGGGGGCGCCACGTCCTCACTGAGGAGTAAAAGGGAAAACCTTTAAGGGTATTCTTTGCATCTGGTGAGAATGTGTCATGAGCTTTGTTATTGCCAAACTCACTCCTTTTTAGAAAAGAAAAAAGCCAGAAAGTCATCTGTTCCATGCAAAACCACGAGAACAAAGCCAGCTCCTTGCCAGTGACAGGGTTACTTGTAATTGAGAATGTGCCTTAAACCTGAATGTCGATGGCCAAAAGCTGTTTCCAAATTAAAGTCAGCTAGCTCTGGAACGTTCTGGAAGTGTTTACCTGGTGCCAGCTTGTTTTCCTGTGCTTCGTGATTCTGCCCTGTAGCTCAGGGGTCCAGCCTTACTAGCCGGTGGAAATTTTTATGACTTTAAATAGAAACTTGTGCTTAGGAAACCCTGAGCATAAGTAATTTGCAGGGACTGGGTTGGAAGGACATGAGAAATGGAGGTTCCTGAAATTCGTGCTCAGGGCCCAGACGCTGAAAAGGCATCATATGCAGGCACGGTGAGGTCCACTAGGGCGAGTAGGAGGAGCGTGGTCCTTCCCCCCAGGTCCGGAAGGAGGGGCCCAGGAAGGAGGGGGTGTGCATGACTCCTGGGGGAGGCCTTACAGAGGAGGATCAGAGAGGCGTGAGACCGGCTCCTCCCCTCAGGGACCCTTCAGTCTGAAAGGGAGCTCCTGGCTATGGTCCCTAGCAGGCCCTTTGCCCCTTGGTTGGTGGTGTTAGGAGAAGGCAAGTCCAGAAGGGACAGTTTCCAGAAGTCATCGTCACTTCTAGAAGCCCAAAGCTTGTTTTCTGGTCAGGATCTTCACTCCCTTTCTGGTTTCTTATGTTGAAAGTTTAGAAAGGAGAGAATCAGAGATTATGGTGGGAGCCCAAGCCTGCTGGGTCCTAGCAGGGGCCCCAGGGAGTGGCTTGTCCACAGAGTAGACATCTGCTTGGGGACACACCCTGACTCCTCCCTGCCTTGTGGACATAGAAGAGGGGATGGCCCAAGGGGCGTGGAGCAGCCATGAGCTGGACACTAGCCTGGTCTACCTAGACCTGCCTTGCCCAGCCAGAAAGGCTGATGTGGGCCCTGGAATGGACGGCAGGCCCTGCTTGTCACGTCAGCTCTGCTTCAGTTTCCATGCCTGGAGCCTCTTGACCAAGACCCAGCATGCTTGGCTGCTCTTCCCCAAGGGCAGGCCCCTTGCCCTTGGGTCCCAGTGCCTGGTGGGATGAACTGTGTGGCACTGCACAACTTGCCGTGGGTCCACGCTGACTTTGGTGGCCTCCTGCACTGTGCCAGGGCCTAGATTCAACCTCCCATAACGTGACTGTAAATGTTCTGTGACATTACTTTGTCCCATTGTCTGCACTGGAGGTTCCAACCTGGTGCCCAGCAGGCAGTATTTAACCTGTACATGCATTCACTTTGGTCCCCAAAAAGTCCTTTTAGACATTTGAATTTGTTGCCAACATTTAAGCATTGAGCGATTTCATATTTTAAAAAATATGGAATAATGGATTCTCTTGAAAAACCAAAAACTCTAGTAACATTTGCCCGGAATTCCTGCACAGCAGTTGCTGCTTGAGCCGACTCACAGATGCCCTGTTTAGGTATGTACTCTCCATTTTGCCACAGGCCCCACTACTCCCTATTGTTATACCATGTGCACGTTACCTGTTGGGCCCTTACACGTCTTTGAGTTTGAGACCCCTGGCCTACACACTTGTGGGCCACCTGTGTTCATCCTGGTCCTTATTTTCTACCTTTCTGTCCCTCTGACTTCCCTCTTGGTCATGCCCATGGGACCCAACTCATAGTAAGGATGGGCTGGAGGACTATGTGAATGCCTCACAGATACCTCCAGAGACAAAGAAAGGCACCTACTGCCTTCTAAGATCAGTAAAAGGTTATTATCACAGTGATGCTCAGGATAAAAAAAGATGAGGGAGACATTGACCTTACAGGTCATCTTTCTGGGAGAAAACTACACTGGGTCTTTTCTTGCCTCCTGGAGGTGTTAGTCAAGGCCGGTCCATGCCACACATCTAATGTCACTTCCAGAATAGCAACCAGAGGATGAGGCATCAGGTGAATTCAGCCCTGAGTCCATTTTCAACAGCTGTGGGGACATTGGAATGAACACTGTGTGTTAGGGACAGGGCCAGGACTAGGGTGAGGCAATGAGTCACTTGCCTCAGGTGCAAAATTTAAGAAAGGAACCTTGGAGTGCTCACTTTGTAGACGGGGAAACGGTCCTGAAGTGGTGGTTCTCAAACCCTAGTGTGCATCAGGATCTTCTGAGGAGCTTGTTAAAGGTGCAGGTCCCTGGGCCCCACCCTAACAAATTCTGAGCAGCCGTGGGGGCCAAGAAACTGCATCTGTAACCTGCTTGCCTTATATTCTGATGCTGATCTAAATACTCCTGCACTGAGACAGAGAACTTCTGAAATTAGAAATGTTCACACACAGGGCAGGTGAGCAGGTGGCAGAGTGTTGCAGTGCAGTGGTAGGAGGTGGGACTGGTTCACTCCCAGCTTTGGCAAGAGGGATCTGAAAGATGAGCCTTTGCAAGATGTCCATGGTCAAAGCAACAACTGGATGGCCATGCCATGTCCATCCTTGTGCTTTGGCAGGGAGTTACAGTCCTAGCCTAGGACTTGGCCCCTTATTTCTGCCCTCAGCTCCTTCCTACCCTGGCTGATATGGAGTGGAGTCAGACATGAAAACAGAAATCAAGCTAATCATTTCCCCCGGCAGATACTAGACTAGCTTAAATTTTTTACCCCATCAAACCCAAAAGCTTCTCTGCTCGTGTTCCTGTAAGGACAGGGACATCATTACTCAGTTCTCCAACTGGTCCTATACAGGGTTCCCTCTCAGCAAAGGATTTGGTCAGTCAGGGCCTCAACTCTATAAGGGGATCTTACCCTCAACCCCCACTCCTTGGAAAGCTTGCTTTGGCCTAATACTGGTGTCCACTCTGAACGTGGTTCCTTCCCAGCAATAAGAGCTGATGCAGCCCTGAAGCAGAAAGAGCACTGGTCCAGGAGTCAGGCATCCCTATTCCGGTCTCAGCTACTGGTTTGCTGTGTGACCCTGGATAAGCCACTTCCCCTCTTTGGGCCTAAAATGAAGGAAAGACTAGATCAGAGCTTCTTAAACTTCATTGTAGTCAGCAAAAATGGTAGAGTAGGGAACTCCAAAAGCCTGTTCCTCTGTGAAAGCGACAAATAAGATGGCAAAAACTGTCAGAATCAACTTTATGAGAGCTCTGAAAATGAATTGAAAGTTTGCAACCAAACAAAAGCTTAAAAAATAAAAGCTGAGTCTTGGTAAGAGGATCTTGCTTCATTTTCACTTACTCCAGCCTTATCCTCCTCACCCCAGCTTGGCATCAGCCTCAAGAACAATATCCACAGTCTGTTATAGGTTCCTAGCAATGAATGGAGCAGAATGGACCTTGTTCTCAAGAATTATGGTTGGTTGTTTTGATCTTTCTTGTTGCTCCCTGAAATACTGGCTCAAATGACTTGCTTTTATTTTACCTAATTTGGAACTCTCCCAAGGAGGAGATGGTATCCCTCAGGGACATTTGAAGGCAGATTCATTAGCACTGATGCCTGGAGAGAAGGATAACAGTTGGGGCAAACAGGAGACAAATTGAAAAGTTTGGGGAGCAAAGGCCAATGATGTGATGCTTTGGGGAATAATGGTTTTAGAGTGCTCCCATTAATTCCTGGGAATCTAGAAGGCCACACACATGCCCAGGGCTGGGCACATGCTTAGAAAAGACTTGAGAGGACTGTAAGCTCTCACCTCTGGCTGACCTTCAGGCTCTACAGACCTGCAGGAAGTGAAGCAGGCAGAGTCATAGACTGCCTGGCAGAGTATCAAAAGATTTGCCCCAACACACACACAACACATTTGTAAAGACTGGGAAATTTGGGGTTTTGTGGTTGTTCCAGGAGTTTAAGGAGTTGTGTTCAATCACTAGTGACCACTGAGTTAACTGAGCAGAGACTTCAATGACCACACCAAATACAAACTTTAAAAAACTAGTTCAGAAAGTCACTAAACAAACTACAACAAATTCAACAAGCAGCAATAACAAACTCTGGGGAGGGGAAAAATCTGATTTCCAGTTTTCACATAATGTTCAAAATGTCCAGTTTTCAACAAAAATTATTGAGGCATGCCAAGAAACAAAGTATGACCCATACTCAGGAAAACAAGAAATCTGTTCATAGAAATTGAGGAAAACCAAGATATCAGACTTACCAAGAAAAGACTTTAAATCAACTGCCTTTAAAAAGCTCAAAGAGCTAAAGGAAACCATGTGTAAAGAACCAAAGGAAACTAAGAGAATGATGTCTCACCAAATAGAGAATGTCAATAAAAGAAAGTTAGACAAAGGAACCAAATAGAAATTCTGGAATTGAAAAGTACAATTATAAATTTTTAAATATCAGAGGGGCTCAAGAGGAGATTTGAGAAGGTAGAAGAAAGAGTTAGCAAACTTCAAGATAGGTCAATTGAGATTTCCCAATCTGAGGAGTAAAAAGAAAAAAGAATGAAGAAAAATTAACAGAGCCTAAGACCTGTGGGACATCATCATGAAGTATACCAACGTACACATAATGGAGGTCATAGAAGGGAAGAGAGAAAGCAGAAATACTTGAAGAAACAGTGGCTGAAAGCTTAGAAATTTGATGAAAGAAATTGACACATCTCAGGAGCTCAGTGAACCATAAGTAGTATTTTTAAGAAGATCCACTTTGAGACACATTATAACCAAACTGTTGAAAAACAAGGAATCCTGAAGTCAGCAATAGAGAACTGACTTGTCACATACAAGGGATCTTCAATAAGATTAGCATCTGATTTCTTGTCAGAAACCATAAAGGCTAGAAGGCAGTGGGATGACATATTCAGTGTGCTGCAAAAAGAAATGTTAACAGGAATCCTATATCTGGCAAAATAGTCTTCAAAAATGAAGAAGTTAACACATTCCTGGGTGAACAAAAATTGAGACAGGTTCTTGCTAGTAGACCTTTCATATGAGAAATGCTAAAGAAAGTCCTTCAAACTGAAATGAAAGGATACTGGACAGTAATTCAAATCCACCTGAAGAAATGAAATATTGATAAACATAGGTAATTATAAACATCAGTATTAATATATATTTTTTGGTTTGTAGCACTTCTTTTTTTCCTCAATGACTTAAAAGATAATTGCACCAAACAAGGATTATAACACTATGTTGATGGGCACAAAATGTATAAGGACGTGATTTGTGACAATAACGACATTAAAGGCAGGTGATGGAGCTATATAGGACATATATAGAAAGACAAAGCTTCTGTATACTATTGAAACTTGGTATTAATTCAAACTGGACTTATAAATTAAGATGTTAATGTAATCCCAGAAAATAACAAAAATAGTAAAAGAAAGAAGGAATCAAGTGGTACACTTGAAACCATCTAACATAAAATGTGGCAATAATGGAGGAATTAAGGAGCCAAAAAATTACAACATAGAAAACAAATAACAAAATGGTACAACTCTTTATTTATTAGTAATTACTTTAAATATAATTGGAGTAAATGCTCCAATTAAGAGGCAGAGATCGGCAAAGGACATTATATCCTAATAAAATGGTTAACCCATCAAGATATAACAATTATAAACATATATGTGTCTAACAATAGATCCCCAGAAAGTTTGAAACAGACTGACAATTGAAGGGAGAAACAGTCCAACAATAATAGTTGGAGACTTCAACACTTCACTTTCCCTATTGGATAGAATAATTAGACAAAAGATAAACAAGGAAACAGAAAACTTGAACAGCACTATAAATCAACTAGACCTAACAGACATATATAGAACTGTCCACCCAACAAGAGAATATGCATTCTTCTTAAGTGCACATGGAAAATTCTCCAGATAGACCACAAAAGAATCTAAATAAATTTTAGAAGATTCAAACCATACAGAGTATCGATACTATGACCACAGTGGAATGAAATTTAAAATAAATATCAGGAGGACATCTGGAAATTTTACAAGTAGGTGAAAACTAAGCATACTTAAAAAAAACAATGAGTTAAAGAAATGAGAAACTAAGAAACATTTTGAGATTAATTAAAATGAAAGCCCAAAATTTATGGGATGCAGTGAAAGCAGTGCTCAGAGGGAAATCTATAGCTGTAAATTGCCTACATTAAAAACGAAAAAAGACTCAAATCAGTAGCCTAAGCTCCCACTTTAAGGAATTAGAAAAAGAAGAGCAAATTAAACCCAAAGCAACCAGAAAGAAGGAAATAATAAAGATTAGAGTGCAGATAAGCAAATAGAGACTAGAAAAACAATAGAATCAATAAAACAAAAGCTTCTTCAAAAAGATCAAAAAAAAATTAACAAACCTTTAAACTGACAGAAAGAGAAAGAAGGAGAGAGGAGACTCAATTACTAAAATCAGAAATGAAAGTGAGGACATTACTAACAGCTTCATAGAAGTAAAATAAAGGATTATAAGAAAATACTGTTAACAACTGTATGCCAACATATTAGATAACCTAGATGAAATGGGGGAAATTCCTAGAAACACACAAAGTCTGAAATTTGACTCAAGAAGAAATAGAAAGTCTGAATAGACCTATAAGAAGAGATCAGTAATCAAAAACTCCCAACGAGGAAAAATCCAGAACCAGGAGCCTTCACTGGTGAATTCTATCAAACATTTAAAGAAAAAGTAACACCAATCCTTCTCAAACTCTTTCCCCCCAAATAGAGGGGGAAACACTTCCTAACTCATTCTGTGAGACCAGTATTACCCTGATACCAAAGCCACAAGAAATGTGCAAAAAACCTCAGTGAAATACTATCAGACTGAATCTAGCAGTATATTATAAGGATTATCCAGCATGACCAAGTGGGATTTATCGAAGAAATACAAGGAGCATTCAATATGTAAAAAATAAATCAATGTAATACATATTGACAGAATGAAGGGGGATAAAAACTACATGATGATCTCGATGCAGAAAAAGCATTTGAGAAAACCCAACATCTTTTCACATATAATAATAATAAACCTAAGAAACTAAAAACAGAAGGAAAATCTATCAACGTGAAATAAAGGGCATCTACGAAAAGCATACCCAATGGTGAAAAAATAAAAGCTTTTCCTTGAGATCAAGAACAAGACAAAGATGTCTGCTATTGCCACTACTACTCAACATTGTATTGAAAGTTATAGCCAGGGTAATTAGGCAAGAAAAAGAAATAAAAGGCATCCAGATTGGAAAGTAAGAAGTAAAACTCTATTCACAGATTACATAATCTTATATATAGAAAATCCTAAAGTATCCACACAAAACCCATTAGAGCTAGTAAACGAATTCAGCAAAGTTGCAGGATAGGACATGTGATCAACCAAAAAAGTCATTTATATATCCATGCACTAGCAATGAACAATCTGAAAGTAAAATTAAGAAAACAATTCCATTTACAGTCATTGCAAAAGGAATAAAATACTTAAGGATAAATTTAACCAAGGTGGTGTAAGACTTATACACTGAAAAATACAAAAAATACAAAATATCCTGTGCTCATGGATTGGAAGACTTAGTATTGTGGAGATGGCAATACTCTAAAAATTGATCTACAGATTCAATCTAATCCATATCAAAATTCCAACTGCCTTTTGCTGATGTGGACAGGCTGATCCTAAAATTCATATGGAATTGCAAGGAACTGTTCCTCAAATAACCAAAACAGTCTTGGAGAAGAACAAAAAAGTCAGGGAACTCATACTTCTTAATTTTAAAACTTACCACAAAGCTATAGTAATTCAAACTGTGATACTGGCATAAAGACAGACATACAGAACCATGGGATAGAATTGAGAAGTAAACCTAAACGTTATGCTCAAATGATTTTTGACAGGGTGCCAGGACCGTTCAGTGGGGAAAGAATATTCTCTTCAACTAAGTGCAAGTAATGAAGCTGAATCCCCACCTCACACCACATACAAACATTAACCTAAAATAGATTTTAAAAATTAAATATAAGAGCTAAAGCTATAAAAATCTTAGAAGACAGGATTAAATGATTCATAACCTTGGATGTGGCAGTGGATTCTTAGATATGACACCAAAACAAGCAACAAAAACAACAAAAATAGATAAATTGGATTTCATCAAAACTGTTGTTTCAAAGGACACTATAAAGAAAATAAAAAGACAACCCAGAAAATGAGAGAAAACATTTGTAAATCATATATCTGATAAAAACCTAGTATCCACAATACATAAAGAACTCTTACAACTCAACAGCAAAAAGACAACCGAGTTTTTAAAATGGGCAAAGGATTTGAATAGACCTTCCTCCAAAAAAGACATACAAGTGGCCGACAAACCCATGAAAGATGCTCAGCATCACTAGTCATTAGGTAAATGCAACTTAAAACCACGAGATAACCACTTCACACCTAGTGTGATGCCTATAATAAGATGTGTAGGGGAGGATAAGGAGAAATTGAAAACCTTATATATACATTGCTGGTAGGTATGTAAACTGGTACAGTTGCTATGCAAAAACAGTTTGATTGTTCTTCAAAAACTTAACATAGAGTTACTATTTGACTCAGCAATTTCATCCTTAATTATAGACCCAAGAGAAATGAAAACATATCCACACAACTTATACATGAATGTTAGCATTATTCATAATAGCCAAAAAGTGCAAACAACCCAAATATCCACTGATTTGATGAATGGATGAATAAAATGTGATATATCCATAAAATGGAATATTATTATTCAGCCATAAACAGGAACGAAGTACTGACACGTGCTACAACATGGACGAACCTTGAAAACATTATGCTAAGCGAAAAAAAGTTAAACACAATAGGCTTTGTGTCTGACTTTTGTATGATTCCATTTATATGAAATGTCCAGCATAGGCAAGTGCACAGAGACAGAAATATTAGTGGTTTCCAAGGGAGGATGGGAGGGGGAATGGGAAGTGACTGCTTAATGGTACAGGGTTTCTTTGGGGGGTGATGAAAATTTCTGGAATTAGAAGGTGGTGATGAGAATTAGAAGGTGGTGATGCCTACACAACATTATGAACCCACTGAATTTGTACTGTTTTAAGTGGTTAAAATTTTGAATTTTATCTCAACAGAAACATTTTTAAAAACTTTAATGTGCACACAGATTTCCTGGGGATCTCATTAAAATGTAGATTCTGATTCAGGAGGTCTGGGCAGGGCCCCGAATTCTGCATTTTTGATAAGCTCCCAGGTGACTCACACCCCCCTGTTGCTCACCTACGGCCACATTTTGAGTAACAGGTTTACTCAAAGGGCCCTTCCACTGTGTCGCCTTACGATTGTGTGCCTCAGGAGCCTCACCTCTTGAACTAACTCCTGCCCTGTCCACGCCTGTAAATAAGGAGGGCGGAAGTACAGGTCTGGGCCTGCAGGGGGTGTGAGCCTCAGCGCATGGGAGCAGATGGAGAAGGGGCTGTGGCTGCAGGGGTCACTGTCAGCAGACACAGAGGGGACCAAAGGAGTAGCTTTTATTTTGCACAAGGCTGAGGAAGGCAGGCCAGAACGCACGGCTCTGTTCTCAGAGGAGAGCTGTTGTATCACTGCCAGCTGTTGGGTGGCTCCTGCTCTGGTGCTCAAAGGCGATCTGAAAGAAAGGGGGCAGCCTCGGAGTGAGCAAACAGGGTGCTGAAGGCTGCCTGCCCTCCCCTCCCAGTCCCCTGGGGACTCCTGTGCCAGGACGCAGGGCTCGAGGGAGCAGGTGGCAATCACTCCACTGCCAATCAGAGGGATGCCAGGCTTCCCTGATAGGGTTTGGTAGCAGCAGAGGAGTAGAAGGGAGATGGTAGGAGCTGTGACGTGTGTAAATGGCCAGGGAAGGAGGCAGCTGATCTGAGTCACGGTGGTGCTGAGAGTGGAACTCTTCCAGGTACCCTTACCCGATGCTGGGCTGCAGCAACCCCGGGGGTGGGGGCAGAGAGCACTTGGGGTGAGCCCCGGGGGATGCCTCCCACTTCTGTCCCAAGGAGAAGCTGGAGCCTCCCTGGCTTGTCCAGGCTACACCATGGGGGTGGAGCAGCCGTCCCCATCCTGCTGCCCAGCCCTGGAGGCTGTCATCTCTGCTACTTGAGCTGCTCACCGTCTCCTCTCCGAGGAGGTCGGGGATCAGGCTGAAGGGGCCCGGGGGCAGATTCCAGGCCAGCTCCTCCAGCTGAGCCAGCAAGCCTTCCACTTCTGCCTCCAGGTGCTCCACCGTCTTCTCCACCGTCTAGAGCAAGGAGAGAAGTTGGGGGAGGAGGGGGAGGAGTAGAGGACAAGAGTGGTGACAAGTCCCACTTAATCAGCCACATCCTAAGGAGCACCTGGAAGTCCAGTAGGGTGCAGTGGGGAGAGAACTGGGTGCCAGGGGACCTGGGTCCTCTTGGTTCAGGCTCTGCCCTTGCCTGCCTCTCAGTTCCCCAGATAACAAAATCCTAGGAGCTCACTCTCTAAGGCTGCTCCTGGCTCTGGCACTCAGGGGTTTTTTACCCAGTCATTGGTTTGGGGCTTGGAGGGACTCTGGGATTCCTTTTTCCCTTTCAGGATGTCACCTCTGGGAGCTCACATTCCTTTTGTTGCCCCGCCCCCTGGTGGCAATTCTGCCAAATGACAGTATTGGGAGTTTGAAATTTTCTTTATTCAGGGTTCTTAACTTTTTTCGCAAATGAACCCCATTAGCAGTCTGGTGAAACCTACAGACCGCCATCAGAAAAATGCTTTCATTGAAAAAAATAAAACATACAGGATTTCCAAGGGTATAACCTGCATTAAAATATTATTAAAAGTATTAAAAATTTTGATATAAACATTTATGTATTTATTAACGTATTTAAGTAACACCAGGTCTAACAACTACTGAAATTTTGACATACTCATTAGAGTAAACAATATATTGAGATATTCACAATGACTATAATGGGATGAAATTATCTGTGATTTCTATTGCTGACAAAGTCACAGTACTGTCAATACTCCTGCAGTTTGTTTGTCTGTATGTATAGTGAATGAGAATGCTAAATCTCAGCTAAAGGTTTGTGAAAATGAAGTGCATTTTTCCCCACGCAAGTTTATGGACCCCAGGTTACACACCGTGGCTCTGTAACAAAACACTGCAATTGAATTTCCACCTTCTCCTCCGGTGATTATGGGGAGATCTCTGGCTGGTGGGAAGCAAGGTCCCGGGGAGGCAGCGTCTGTTGGGGGCTGGACAGCCTAACAGCCCAGGTAGGGCAGGGAGATGTTTAACATAGTGGCCAGGGAACAGGATTGGCCCAGATTTCCCCAATTTTCCAAAGCAAGATTGGCCTGAACCCTCCAAAGCCACCAGCCTGGCAGGTGGTCCTGAAGCTGCATGCCCTCTCAGGTCACCCTCATTACCTCCTCTATGACGTCTAACCGGCCATGGACAGCCATGTGTCTGTCACACCCTGCAGTCTGAGCTGGGTCTCCTCGGGAGGGGATGAAGGGTTCAGCAGCTGTAGGAAAACAAGTCGTGTCACTGTGGGGCCCTCGGTTTCCCTGTAACATTAGAGACTCCTGCAAACATGGGGTTCAAGGGAGGTGGGTCCTAAAAACAGTCCAAAGAGAAGCAGAGGCAGGCCCAGTGTGGAGCAGGGTGTGAGTGTAGGGTTGCCCCAGTCACTCACTTGGCCATGGTCTCCTACAGACCCGAGCTGGCTTCCTCAAGGAGGTGCTGCCTGAACTGGGTAAGAAAAGGAAGGGAGGAAAGGTTTCAGCCAGAAGGAATGGCAATGTGCAAAGATAGGAATGAAATAGCATGGCTCAGTGCACAAACCCTCAGGAAGCCTGAAGTGGCTGGAAAGTACAGTGTGGGTGGGAGATGAGACTGGAGAGGTGGATCGTGGAAACAAGCCCAGGCCCTAATAAACCAATCACAATGCTTGTTTTGGGGTTTATTTTAACAGGAGAGTCATGCAGTCATATGTGAATTTTTAAAATACAGAGAATGGATTGGAGAGATTCGTCTTTGAAGGCAGGAAGTTACTGCAGTAATCAGCGTAAGAAGTGATGAAAGGAGGTAGTAACCGTAGGAAGAGAGGAAGAAAATGCATGGAGATATTGTAGTAATAGTAATAGTAATTGACATTGGTGACCAGTTAGTAACATCTGACACGAGTGAGTGCTAAACAAATGTGTTCGCTCAGTCAACCTCTACAACCAATTATTATCCCCAATTTACACATAAGGAAATTGATGCACAGAAAGGTGAAATGATACGTCTAACGTCACAGAGCTAGTAAGCGGAAGATCTGAGGTTCAATTTGTTCAACATCGTTTTCCTCCCCAACGTTGGCTCCTCCTTGGTTCCTTAACACCACCAACCTTCACACCAGAAGTCTTAGAGCCCGGGTTTTGAGCTCAAGTTGCAGTGTTGGTGGCTCTGAGATAACTTGCAGGGCGTCTGAGTTGGCTGAGTCCTTGGAGAACACGGACACACAGAAAGGAGGATGCTGCCCCAGAAACAAGGAGAAGCCAAGAGCTTTCAAAAGGATGAAGCAGTCAGCATGGCCTAAAGCAGCATGGAGGTCTAGCAAGATAAAGACTCAGAGCAACAGAAAAGTCGATGCTGAATGCCATCCCAGCGCTTTTAGTGGAGAGGTGCCGACAGAGCAAAGTCTAGTCGCAGTGGGATGACAAGGGAAGGAAAAGTCCGGAGGAGGAAACTAAGATCCTGGAAAACATTTCCATGAAGCTTGGCTCTGAAGGAAGAGAGATCAGATCACAAGGTGTAAAGAAGTGTTTATCGTTGTTTCCAGGTTTTTAAGCATTGAAGAAACCCAACCATGCTTATAGCCTGAGGACAGGAAGAAGCCAGGAGAACTGAAAGAATGCATTTCCTGAAGAGATGTGAGGCCATGGAATCCAGAAATGGTGGTGGGGGTAGGGGTCACATGTGGAAGGAAGAGAGAGGAAACGCAGCAAAAATGGGTAGAAAAGTTCTACTTAAAGGGCCAAGAAGTTGAGTGAGTCCCACCTGATGGCCTCTATTCACTCGGTAAAGTAAGAGGGGAATCATCTGCTGAAAATTCATGTAGGGTTAGGAAAGAGGAGAGCAAGTTGTGAAGTATTATCAGGAATTCTGTGAGTGGGTTGTTAGACACAGCCACTAAAATGGGAGCCATGGTGGAAAGTATTTCCACCATGGAAACTGACAAATGCTTTTTTTGTTTGTTTTCTGGGAGCCAGTGTATCAGCACACCCCTGGGTAAGAAGCTTGAATAAAGAGGGGGCTCCAAAACGGGATGAGGAGAATGAGGAAGGCAGTTAGGGGGATGATGCAGAACAACCTGACATCCCAAGGAAGCCTTCCCACAGCAGCTCAGCAGGTGGGTGTCAGCAGCAAAGAGATGGCTGATGATGAGCTGAAAGCTGGGAGTCTGTGGCATGAGTGCGGTGAAGAACAGAAGTGCAAAGGAGCTGAGGATTCGACCAGCAAGGGCTTAAGGGGATGAGCTCTGGCATCTAGCTTGAATAACGAAGAAGAAGGCAATAAGAGGGCCAATAATTGGGAGAAATGGAGGGGCTGAAGGCACTGGAGATCTCAGTGAGATGATGGGAGTAACAGAAGGAACAAGTGATAAGGGATATTTTTGCAATTTTAGCTTTTAGAGGTAGAGCAGCTTCACAGTGACAATACAAAGGCTGTGGGCATCTGAAGCAGAGCAGGGCTAAGAGTTATTGGACTTGATCTTTGTAGATGCAAAACTCTTGTAAGACCTCGATGTTGGCCGGGTTGCCCGAGGGGACATATAAAGTTGCCCAGGAGGTTGGCAGGTCTTGAGGTAAGGATAGTGAGCCATTTTGTTGGTGATGAATGTATAACTCTGAAGGCTAAGTGACTTGTCTAAGATCACACAGTCAGCAAACGACTGGACCCCAGGCACCCTGGCCTTCCCCTGGCCCCACCTCAGCCAGCTGGCCTTCTGGAGCTCTGCCAGAGTCCCCATGCCCTGAGAGTCTCTGGTCTCAACTCTCTCTGGATCTCAGCTCTTCACTTAGGGGCGAGAACCAAGCGCAGGGGCAAAACTTCCTTCCACTCTGAGCATCTTTCGTGGAGAACAGTTTGGGTTTTTACATTCTACCCTTCATTATGTCCATCCACTGAACTTAGAAAAACCTCTTCAAAAAACAATGGTGGGGCTTCCCTGGTGGCGCAGTGGTTGAGAGTCTGCCTGCCGAGGCAGGGGACACGGGTTCGTGCCCCGGTCCGGGAGGATCCCACATGCTGCGGAGCAGCTGGGCCCGTGATCCATGGCCGCTGAGCCTGCGCGTCCGGAGCCCGTGCTCCGCAACGGGAGTGGCCACATCAGTGAGAGGCCCGCGTACCGCAAAAAAACCCACAAAAAACAAAAAACAATGGTGGACATCCCTGGTGGCACAGTGGTTAAGAATCTGCCTGCCAATGCAGGGGACACGGGTTCGAGCCCTGGTCCGGGAAGATCCCACATGCTGCAGAGCAACTAAGCCCATGCGCCACAACTACTGAGCCTGCGCTCTAGAGCCTGCGAGCCACAACTACTCAGCCTGCGTACCACAACAACTGAAGCCCGCGTGCCTAGAACCCGTGCTCCGCAACAAGTGAAGCCACCACAATGAGAAGCCCACGCACCACAAGGAAGAATAGCCCTCGCTCGCCACAACTAGAGAAAGCCCGCACGCGCCAACGAAGACCGAACGCAGCCAAAAATAAATAAATAAATAACTTTAAAAAAAAAACAAAAGAAACAAAAAAAACAATGGTCTTGGGACTTTTCTGGTGGTCCAGTGGTAAAGAACCCACCTTCCAATGCAGGGGACGTGGGTTCGATCCCTGGTCAGGGAACTAAGATCCCACAAGCCGTGGGGCTTACTAAGCCTGCACGCCACAACTACCGAGCTCGTGTGCCTCAACTAGAGAGCCTGTGTACCACAAAACTACAGAGCCCACGCACCACAACTACAGAGCCTGTGCGCCGCAATGAAGATCCTGCGTGCCGCAGCTAAGACCTGATGCAACCAAAAGAAAAAATAAAGAAAATAAATAAAAATAAGTATTTAAAAAAACAACAACAATGGTCTTGTTGACTTTAGGGAGGGAGGGGATGTTATAACTTTGGTTATTTTTTTTAAAGGGAGCCTTTTAGAGATCTATACTGAAAATATTTATAGGTAAAATGCTATGATGTCTTGGCTTTACTTCGAAATAATCCAGGCCTGGGAGTGGGAGGAGGCATGGGTGGGAGTATTGAGCAAACAAGATTGGCCGAGATTGGTAACTGTTGAGACTGGGTGATGCGGACGTGGGGTTAATTCTGCTATTCTCTCTACTTTTGTATATATGGTTTGAAATTTTCCATAATAAAAGCCAGTTCTCTGATGGGGTTGTTAGCAAAAAGCAGAAGCCATGGGCTTCGTACATTGATACAAAATGTTCAGGATGGGTGTGTGTGGAGGGGTCTGAGAGACCCCACTTGGCGGGCTGGGCTCCATTCTGGGCCATTCATCGTGAGAAGGCTTTTGATAGGCAGAGGCAGGGCTAAAGGGGGCCACCGTGAAGGGACTCCAGATTTTGACTCCTTTGTGTCAGCTGAAAAAACTGGGGTGCTCAGCTAGAGAGAAAAGACTTCGAGGGGGCAGGCAGAGCTGTTTTCACCCAAATAGAGGGCTGTCTGGGAAGAGGGGGTCTGTCCCGGTCTAGGTCCAGGCCCACACACACCCTCTGCAAGCTCCGCCCAGGGGCCTTAGGCCGAGACTTTCCCCTGAGCCCCACCTGCCCTCTCCCAGACCCTAAAGTACTCTTCCCCCACCTCCCAGCTTAGGCCAAGAGGAAGCAACATGACCCTGCCGGCCAAGTGGGGCTCTGCCAGCTCTCTAAGTCACGAACAACATGAATCTGCTCCCTCCCTCGGCCTAAAACATCCTGTTCTCTACGTGTCAGCGATGAGGTCTCACTTGGCTCCCAAACCCCTCCAGGGAAGAGGCTGGGCTGAGGTTGCTCTCCACATCATACAGCACTAATCCATCACATCTGGACACAACTGGGCCCTGAGCTGCACCGCACAACTGTCTGTGAGCTCATCCAGGCCTCCCGAGGAGCTCTGCTGAGAGAGAGCTGGGCCACAGCCAGGCCACCCTGCACTGCTGCCCCCTCCCCCCCGTGGGTGCTCATGGCGTTGACCTCAGCGCATGATGGCAGAAAACACACTGCAGACCTCCGTTCCAGCCATGAATTGGTGCGGGCCCGTGGGAACTTTCTTCTCCGAGCCTCTGCTGCCTCCTCTGTAACACGGGTTTGGGGGCGGAGGCACTGCCAGAGCAGCTCATCCAAGGTTTGCCTCTTTCAGGCCTCAAAAATTAGCTACAAAGACCGAACCAGGATGAGTCAAGGACGAGTTGCTTCTTGGCCCAGAAGCTCCAGCAAGGCAAGAACTGGGCAAGGACTCCCTTTCCTTCGTGCTTCCTCACCAGTAGAAAGGGGCTCACAATAACGCCAGTTTCACGGGGCTTTGGGGAAGCTCAGACCAGAGGAGGAGTAGGGGAAGCTGAAGGGTCATCACGACTGACCACGGGCGGCCCAGGCTGTGGTTCCCGGTGCTCCATTCCCTCCTTTGATCCCGCCCTCCCTGACCTAGCCAGTTGGGAAATGGACCTTCTTGGATGCAGGGTTGTTTTCTCTGGCCTGGCTTCCGCTCAGGGCCTATGTGCACCCTGGATGGCGGGCGTGGGTGGAACATGGTGAGAGCAGGCTGCCAGTGGAGACGGGAGGCCCAGTGCAGGCACCAGGCTAACCTCTCCAGTTAAAGGGACATGGCCACTGGGCCTCCCCGCCCACCCCCACCACTGACAGGCATAGGAGACCGTTTGTTTCTGGATCTGAACACTAAGAAGGCACACACAACTGAAAGGATTTCTGACCCTGAAAGGTGCTGCTTTGACCAGCCACACTTGGCACTTGGGGGTTAATTCTATTTGACCACAGTCAATATAATAGTATAATAAATTTGACCACATTTGATATTTGTATTAAAATTTGTGCTTCAGTCCAAACCATCAGTGGGTTTTGTTTTTTTTTTAATCAGAAGAACACTATTTTCAAACAACTATATGAAGAACTCTAGTCTATGGATGTGCTCTGGCTGAAACAGGAGAGGGACCCTTGAGTCCCCTAAGAGGGAGCTCACATGCTAAGGAACATTTTTGTTTTGTTTTGTTTTGGGAGTGATACGTTCTGTCTCCCTTGTTCTCTGGTCATTTTCCAGATGTGGATTTGAGCCTTGCCGATCACTCTGAGAGCTTACTAATGTCAGTCCAATACAGTTGGCGTCTGGTTAAGTGAGGATACAAGCTGAGCTGCTGCAACAAAGAGCCCCCCTCAATCACACATGTGTTTATTTCTTTCTCACATATCAGTTCAGAGGTGGACTGGCTGATGGTCAGGGCTGGCAGGCAGCTCTGCTCTCCAAGGCCATCCAGGAAACCAGATTCCTTCTACCTTGGAATATGGTGTTTTACAGTCCACTGGGTTATAAAGTACTAGAACATTCCTAAACCCCCACCATGCTGAGGTCTAGGAAGCCATCCAGGATAAACCTCTCTCCACACACTGTGCACAGAACACACGTTGGGGAGTCAGAGGCACGGTCCCACCTCCACTGAACTGTGTTCTTTGCCTCTGACTCAGCTTCGTCTGTGAGGGATCTTCCCTGCTCTGTCTACTTGGTGGGACTGCTGTGTTGATCCAAGGGGATCCTGCATTTGAAGTTGCCTTGGAACTGCCAGATGATGTGCAAATGCCATGTAAGTCATTCACCAGGTGGACTGGAGACTAAGCAGGTCAGTGAAAGCCCCTGCAGCCCTGCCTCTCCACCTGGAGCCAGTGCTCTTTGCTAGATCACTCTGACCAGGTATCCTCAAGATGGGGAGGCATCTGCTCTAGGATTATACCTGTGCAGGGGTCCAAGGGGTGCTTGGGAGGGGCTTCTCCAACAAGCGAGGGCTCAGAGCTGACCGGGCTCTCTGGGCTCTGTTACAAGCCAATCCCACGTGCTGGATCCTTAGTTTCTTCACCTTTAGAATGGGCAGAACCATACTCTATATTTGAAGCTACTGTCAATTTGTGATCAGTTATTATGGGCCAAGCTTTTTGTTGAGTGCTTACATGCATTAACTCATTTAATTCTATCTGTGAGCTCAGTACTCTTACTTATCAGTTTTTTATAGATCAGAAAACCAAAGATCAAAGAGGTTGAGTAACATGCCCAAGACTACACTGCTAGTAGGTAGTGGGGACAGGATTTGAATCCTACCTTCAAGACACTGTCTGTACTATGTTCTGGCAGTTCTGTGATGAGTTAAGGGCCTCCTATCTTGGGGGTCTCAGCTGCCTCCTTTGTAAAATGAGGGGCTGGACAGGAATGGGGCAAAGGGGACCTATACACATGACATCTTTGCACCTGTCTTGAGGCCCAACAAGAGCCCAACTGTGTACGTTGGATCAAATTGTCTTTGAGAGGTTCACTCCCCACAACATCCATTTTTGTAAGAAGAAATGCAGTGATCCTCACCATAGCCCTTCAGCATCTTCCTCTTCCACACAAAGCAAAAAGCAGAATCCCAATGGAAGACAGACATCCACAGAGACCTGGAATGGTGGTGGACAGTGAGAGCTTCCCGCCGTGGGCCCCAAGGCTTGGGTGATAATGGCCTATAGGACTGGGCTCTAGGACTTGATATCCCTGTGATAGCAAACTAGGAAAGGAACTCAACTGAAGCCTTAACTTAAAAAAAAAAAAATTCTCTACAAGTAGCACAAAACAGTCTGCTTCACTCAACACATGAAGAACTTTTATAGATTGATATGAAAAAATCCCAGTACCATGATGGAAAAGTCTAAGACAATTCACAAGAATTAGCAGAAATGACCAATATGCTTTTGAAGAAAAATCCAACCTTGGTAGTAATCAAAGAAATGAAAATTAAAGCAATAAACCATCTTAAAGTATTCTTGCAAAAAAAATATCTAACTGGAATTAGCTGAAGCTTCTAGATCTAACTACCAGTTTATAGACAATACAGGGGAGAGAACAATTTAAATGACACCTGGGGGATGCAATCAGCTAAAATTTAAATGGGAAAAACTTTATAAGACTAACAACCCAGTTTCTTCAACAAATAAATTTTAAGGAAAAATAGAGGGGAAAAAGAACTTACTAAAGAAACTTAAAACTTACTAAAAGAAACTTAACAGATATATCAACCGAAAGCAATGTGTGTACCTTATTTGGATCAAACAAACCAAATATAAAAACTTCACACAATCAGGGACAGTTGAACGCTGATTGGATATTTGATGACATTATGGAATTATTGTCCATTTTTAGGGAGTAATAATGGTATTGTTATTAAAAGATTATTTATCTTTTAGAAATACATAAGGCAGTACTTACAGATAAAAATATATAATGCCTGGAATTTCCTTTAAAATAATCTGAGGGAGGGGAGAGAAGGTGGGGATGATAGATGGATCCAGATCTGTCAGGAATCCATTCTTGTTGAAACAGAGTGATGGGCACATGGGGGTGCACTATACTATTCTTTTTTATTATTATTCTTTTTCAAATTCTTTTCCCATTTAGGTTGTTACATAATATTGAGCAGCATTCCCTGTGCTGTACAATAGGTCCTTGTTGGGTATCCATTTTAAATACAGCAGTACGTACATGTCACTCCCAAACTCCCTAAGTATCCCTCCCCCACCTCCCAACCATAAGTTCCTCGTTCTTTAAGTCCGTGAGTCTGTTTCTGTTTTGTAAATAAGTTCATTTTTATCATTTTTTTTTAGATTCCGCATATAAGCAATATCATATTTGTCTTTCTCTGTCTGACTTACTTCACTCAGTATGACAATCTCTAGGTCTCTGTTCTTTGTTTATATCCAACAGATTTGATAATCAACAGTTAAGAAAAACCATGGTATATTGTCTGAAGTCTGAAAGGTTATACACAAAACTGTGTGAACTCTGTGAAATTACATTAATATGTTTATACTCTCCTCTTTTTTTTTTCTTAATCTGGAGCAATGAGGATGATCAGGAGGAAAATAATGTTTAAAAATGGCTTTAAGCTAAAATGTATATACCAGTCATAGCTAAAGGGGCCACAAAAAGTCTGCCACTGTGGGCGACCAGCTCCTCCCTCTTGGGGAGCACAGACTCGGCTTTGTCCCCTCAGCTTCTGGAGGTGGGGACTCCAGCAAGATGGGGCAGGGTGGGGAGGCAGGGAGGCAGGGAAAAAGGACAGCACCTGGGCTGGGCTGTGTGCTGCATGGTCCCAGCCACTCCTCACGCAGCCTGTAAGGAAAGGGTTGTTGGTCCTCCTTAGCCAACCTCAGTGGAGAACTGGGCCTCAGAGAGCTCAGTGGAGCTGTCCGAGGGGACGAGGGAAGGAGCCAATGTGTGTTGACAGGTGTTCTGTGCTGGGTACTTCCCTTTCATCCAGCTCTGCTGGTGGGTACCGTTCTCCCCACGTTACAGAAGAGGAAATAGCTTCAGAGAGGTAACTTGACTCACCCAAGTTCACTCAGCCAGGGGCTGCCTAGGATCAAGACTGGCCTCAACCCTTTCACTGGATGCTCACTCCCACAGTTCCCTGTGCCTGAAAGGGGTTGGGCCAGGAGTCAGGGGAGCTTCCATCTTAATACAGGGCAGGGTGACTCACAGCCACCGGCTCCAGGTCGATGGGGGAGCAGCCTTAAGTATGGACAAGGGTCTGGCTGAGGGGGCAGGGTCCCTGGATGCCTGGAGAGACTGAGCCTTCCCCTCGCCCGTACAACTGGGATGGGCATCAACTGCCTCTGGTTGAGGCCAGCAAGGGACCTTGGGTAATTGGGAACATGGCTTGTAAAGTGCTGTATAAAGTGCAGTCTTGGGGTGGTGGAAGGAACACCTGTGCACACAGTAAGTCCATCTGCAGCCACCTTGTCCGAGCCTCACCTGTGAAGGGGCAGCACTGAGGCTGCTGTCAGGGAAGGGTAGAAGGGACAGGGCACGGCAAGGAACCCAGCCAGTGGAGCACCCAGAGGGCCCCTCCCTCCCGCAGCCTCCTCCCCACCCACCCAAGGCAGCTCAGGCCCTCAGGGAAGCTCTCCAAGAGGCTGACAACTGGCCTTCTCCACAGCCTGCAGAAGCCCCTCAGACCACCTGGCAGGTAAAGCCGTGGCCTCCAGGGGCTGCCTGCCTGGGCCCTGACTGGCTGTGCTGGGCCAGGCCTGGGTCCTCTGCCTGTTGGAGCTCGGCTTCCCAGGAAATTCCCCAAGAAAACCAGGCCGTCTGGGCAGGTTTGGTCTGGAGGGTGAGGAGCCAGGGCTGCCCCACCCTGCAGACTTGACCATCCACCTTGTGATCCTGGTCTCCTCCTCTCTTTCCTGTCGACCTGGGGCAATGGGTTTCTCCACTCCCTCTCTCCTTTTTTGTCTCTCTCAAATCTGCCTCTCTTCCTCAGTATCCTCTCACCCTTTCTCCCCCACCCCCTTTCTCTTGCCATTTTAGCTCCTCTATTTCCTTCCCTCTTGTTCCGTTTGCCTCTCAAACTCCTTTTTCTCTCTGTCCTCATTCATAGTTCAGACCCATCTGTCTACCTCCAAAGTTTCTTTCTGTCCCAACCTCTCCCTTGCTCTCTGTATTCTTCCCTCTCTCCTTTGTAATTCTCTCTGTTCCTCTGCCTTTACCTCTCTGCCGTTTTTGTCTCCATCTTTCTCTCCAATTTCTCTCACCATCTTTCTATCTCTCTCCCTCCCTGCATCTCCCTCCTTCTCCATCCCTCTTCATCTGGCTTCGTTCCCAGCTCCCTCCCTCTTCCCTTCCTCTCTCCTGCTCCATCCTCGCGGTCCGCGGTCTCCCCGACCCTCGCCCCGCGCCCGGGCCCCACTCACCGTTGAAGGCACCCGAGGCGCGGAGCACGGCAAGCCCGGCCAGCGCGCAGAGCAGGGGCCGCATGCTGCCGGCTGGCGGAGCGCAGCGCCGCGTCTGCTCGTTGCCGCCCGCCCCGGGATCGCGCCGGCCCGCCCGGGAGGAAATGCTCGCAGTCCCCGCCAAGATTCCTGGGCGGTTCCGGGCTTTCTGGCTCGAGCGAGCCCGCCTCCTCCAGAGACCCCGCGGGCGGAGGGGGGACGCGCCAGGCTGGGCGCCTCCCCTGAAAGGGGCCGCGCTCTGAGGCCCCGCGCCTCCCCCGGGCCTGAGCGCAGAAGAGTGGGCGAAGCAGCCGGGGGTCCAGTGATCGTTATGAGCCCATTTCACAGACCGGCGGACTGCAGTTTCGAGAGAAGTGCCACCCACACCTGTGGCACGGGATCTGAATTCCTGACTGCACGGAGTGTGGAAGCTTTTCTCTGCCCACCAGGAACAAGTAATCAACTCTCATGACATCGGACAGAGTGTTCAGCACATACTTAAGGTCTGTACTAGTTAGTGTTAGGTAAACTTTGGAGGGGGGAGAAAACGAAATAATTCTCATATTCACATGTCTGCACTTGAGGAGTTCATGGTCTAGTGACCACCCTAGTATTAATGAACAGTAACTAAGCTTTGCTTGATTTATTCTACATACAACATCTCTCTGATCTTCACTGCACTCCCATCAGGAGTGCATCATTACGTCCATTCTGCAGACCAAGAAATTGAGGCTCAGAGATGTTAAGAGCCTTGCCAATAGCCACACA
>NW_021146137.1:0-3774 GCF_002837175.3 Physeter macrocephalus
TTACATAAAATACTAGATTTTTGTTTTCAAAAATATACAGTATTTAACATACAGTAAGATATAAAGAGAATATAACAACCAGTATCCAGATTAAGAACAGTACAACTGAAGTCTCTGTGTGTCCTCCCTAATTACATCCTTCTCTCTTTCATCTACAGGTCCCACTATTCTTTTTTTATAAATTTATTTACTTATTTATTATTTTTGGCTGCATTGGGTCTTTGTCGCTGCACACGGGCTTTTCGCTACTTGCAGCGAGTGGGGGCTACTCTTCGTTGTGGTGTGTGGGCTTCTCATTGGGTGGCTTCTCTTGTTGCAGAGCACGGGCTCTATGCATGCCAGCTTCAGTAGTTGTGGCACTCGGGCTCAGTAGTTGTGGCTCACGGGCTCTAGAGCGCAGGCTCAATACTTGTGGCGCACAGGCTTTTTGCTCTGCAGCATGTGGGATCTTCCCGGACCAGGGCTTGAACCTGTGTCCCCTGCATTGGCAGACGGATTCTTAACCACTACACCACCAGAGAAGCCCTGGTCCCACTACTCTTAATCTGATGTTTATTAAACTTTTATGTTGCTTTATACTTTTAACTTCATTGATATGTATCTCTAGACAATATGTATCATTCTGCATATTTTTATATTTTGTATAATTAATATCATTTTGTATGTATTCTTCTGCAATTTGCCCTTTTCCCTTGAAACATTATGTTTGTGAGTCATCTATGTTGTTAAGTATACTTAATGTATTTTGTACAGGCATATAGAGAGATACATAAACACAGAATAAAAGGTCTGGGCAGATGTACCCCAAACTCAACAACCATAGTTATCTCTAGAGAAGGTACTATGAAATCAGGGTGTAATCAGAGGATACTTAGCCTTATCTATGTTTTAATTTTTTACAAGGAGAACATATTACTGTACCATCAATATAATTAAAAATTAATAATTATGAAAGAAATGAGATACAATTTCTGCCCTTGAGGCATTTATAGAGTTCAGCAGGATCTAAAACTGAGCCAGAGATATGGAGGGAAAAAAAGCACCCTGGCAAGTAGCTTTATTTGCATATTTTTTACACAAGAAAGTGAGAAGAATGAAAACCACTATGATAAAGAAAAAAAGAACTGGTACAAATTTTGTCCAGGCCCATAACACCTCTCCCAATCCACAAGGGAACCCAACAAAAGACAACACTTATTTTAAAGACAATTTAAAGAAACAACTAGGTTACTCTCAGAAGACTAAATGCTCTAGACACACAACAATGTTCTCTTCAATGAACAGATAAGATTCAATGATGAGAACACACCACGATGAAGAGGAGAACCAAGAAGTAGAAGAAAGATAAACAAATTCAAAAATAAAGTATCAGAAAAGAAAAGATAAAATCTCTAGTATCTCTCCTTCCTTAAATTATTTAGGCAAGATGAGTATGCTCTAGATCTCTGGATTTTTTTTTTAGTACATGTTACATTTTATTTTATTTATTTATTTTTATATATTTATTTTGGCTGCGTCGGGTCTTAGTTGTGGCACACGGGATCTTCGTTGCAGCATGCATGATCTTTTGTTGTGGCGTGCAGGCTTCTCTCTAGTTGTGACACGCAGGCTCTAGAGCACGTGGGCTCTGTAGTTTGCGGCACACAGGCTCTCCAGTTGAGGCATGCAGGCTCAGTAGTTAAGGCACGCAGGCTTAGCTGCCCGGCAGCGTGTGGGATCCTAGTTCCCCAACCAGGGATCAAATCCATGTCCCCTGCATTGGAAGGTAGATTCTTAACCACTGGACCACCAGGGAAGTTCCTGGAAGGTTTTTTTTAAGAAACTCCTAACAACACGGGGAGGGGGAAGGGTAAGCTGGGACAAAGTGAGAGAGCGGCATGGACTTATATATACTACCAAATGTAAAATAGGTAGCTAGTAGGAAGCAGCCACATAGCACAGGGAGATCAGTTTGGTGCTTTGTGACCACCTAGAGGGGTGGGATAGGGAGGGTGGGAGGGAGACGCAAGAGGGAGGAGATATGGGGATATATGTATATGAATAGCTGATTCACTTGGTTATAAAGCAGAAACTAACACACCGTTGTAAAGCAATTATACTCCAATAAAGGTGTTAAGGGACTCCCCTGGTGGCTCAGAGGTTGGGAGTACGCTTACCATTGCAGGGGACACATTGCAGGGCTGGTTCGAGCCCTGTCTGGGAAGATCCCACATGCCATGGAGCAACTAAGCCTGTGCGCCACAACTACTGAGCCGCGTGCCACAACTACTGAAGCCCACATGCCTAGAGCCTGTGCTCCGCACAAGAGAAGCCACTGCAATGAGAAGCCCGCGCACTGCAACGAAGAGTAGCCCCCACTCGCTGCAACTAGAGAAAGCCCGTGCAGCAACGAAGATCCAATGCAGCCAAAAATTAATTAATTAATTAATTAAAAAAAAAAAAAAAAAAGAAAGAAACTCCTAACAGAGGTTGCCTCCAGATAAAGGAACTGGGGAACAGTGGTGAGAGGAAGACTTATTTTTCTCTGCATATTCTTTTGTACTTTTTGAATTCTGCGTCACATACATATATTACCTATTTTTAAATTTTAATTAACGGATTTTTTTTAATGAGTAGGCGCTACAGAAAAGTAGTTGTATTATTCCATGTATAAATGATTAAGAGCAGCAATCAAAGTTAATTAACGAACAAACATTTATTTCAGTCAACCAGATATTACTTAGCACATGCTAAGCAAAATGCTAGACAGGGTCATACAGAATTGTCCCTACCTACCCACAAGAAATTTATAATCTAGTAGATTAAACACATACATCTACACACAAACCCATACATATCTCCAATACATAAGTGATACACAGTGTCACAGTAGTGAAGCAAAGAAAATTATTTCTGGCAGAGGGCCCTGGAAAGGCAAATGAAAGACAGGATTCAAACAGTCAAAAACACAAGGAGAGAATGGCAAGAGTAAAGGCTTATTGGTAGGAAAATGCAGTATGTATTTAGGCGGTCAGGATTATTCCAAACTTGTTGGAACATTATTCCTAGGAGAATAATAGCATGTAAAGCTAGAAAAGCAAGTTGCAGGGGGAGCATATCATGGAGGGTTTTCAATATATATAGTACATATACAGACTACCTATTACTGTAAAAAATATTTTGGGGGGCCTGGAGGGGGCCACTATAAGATAAGAATATTTAATTTCTCTTATTTTTTTTTTGGCCGCGCTGCGCAGCATGTGGGATCTTAGTTTCCCAACCGGGAACCGAACCCGCGCCCCCTGCAGTGGAAGTGCAGAGTCTTAACCACTGGACCACCGGGAAAGTCCGTTTAATTTCTCTTTTAAAGAACTAAGAGAATGAGAGAAAACACCTATACTGAGAACAACACAGCAACAAGTAAATAACAACAACACTACACTACAAATTGCAAACAAAAGTGTCAACAGGACTTAACTGAGATCTAATAGGATCTACATGCTATTTGGAAGGCTTTCTGGAGGAAATAAATTTTGAACTGGGATACCAACTGAAATAATCAACCTAACACTCAATCAAAATTCATTAGGCATCAGGGTCTTCCCCCGTGGCGCAGTGGTTGAGAGTCCGCCTGCCGATTCAGGGGACACGGGTTCGTGCCCCGGTCCGGAAAGATCCCACATGCCGCGGAGCGGCTAGGCCCGTGAGCCATGGCCGCTGAGCCTGCGTGTCCGGAGCCTGTGCTCCGCAACGGGAGAGGCCACAACAGTGAGAGGCCCGCGTACCGCAAAAAAA
>NW_021146137.1:3791-31185 GCF_002837175.3 Physeter macrocephalus
AAAGATCCCACATGCCGCGGAGCGGCTAGGCCCGTGAGCCATGGCCGCTGAGCCTGCGTGTCCGGAGCCTGTGCTCCGCAACGGGAGAGGCCACAACAGTGAGAGGCCCGCGTACCAAAAAAAAAAAAAAAAAAATTCATTAGGCATCAAAAGCTAACAATTTTCTAAGATAGCAAAGAACTAAGCAAAATATCATTGTCTTAAATTTCTTAGTAAAAAAGAAACATCTCGGGAATAAAGAGGAATTATTTTCAGGGACTATGCAGAGTTGCCTAATCTCCCTCCAAGCCTCTGAGCATGTCTCCTCACCCAAGAATCTCCCAAGGGAATTTGTCCTTAATGTTCAAATGGGAAGCTCGGATGAACCACTTGCTGTCTGGTAGCCAATGGCCTAGAACCCCTTGCCATAAGGTCACAAAGGCCAGCAGAGACCTCACAAGTATGGTAGAAAAGAACTTAAGGTTTACCTTTTCTCAGAAATAATATGAGAAAGAATGACCAAATACACACCAATAACTATCCCCCAGGCAAATAAGCTAGTGGCTTATCTGCTCAGAGACTGTGAGCAACATATATTCTTTGAAAGCACAATCTGTTTAAAGCTGGGCCTATAGGATTACAATGGTGCTTTGCAGCATCCCGCAACTGGCAACTCCCTCTAGATCTAAACAAAGCAGGAGAAACAGAAACAATAAATTGGATCCTTCATGGAATACCAAAAATTCTCTTTAGAATGAGTTAAAGACTTAAATGTAAAAAAGCAAAACCTGAAAACTTTTAGAATATAAGAGGGAGTTCCCTGGTGGTCTAGTGGTTAGGATTTATAGCTTTCACTGACATGGCTCGGGTTTAATCCCTGGTTGGGGAACTGAGATCCCACAAGCAACGTGGCATGGCCAAAAAAATATATGAGAATATTTTTATAATCTCAGCATAGGGGAGACGTACCTAAATAGGAAACAAAAAGCAGAACCCATAAAAAAAACTGGTAAATTAAACCATGTTAAAATTAAAGACATTTATTCAAAAGACACCATAAAAAAGAGGAAAAGATAAATCACAAACTGGGAGAAAATATATGTAACACATATAGTAAAGAAGCAAAGAAAAATGGATGAAGAAGATGTGGTACATATATACAACGGAATATTACTCAGCCATAAAAAGGAACAAAATTGGGTCATTTGTAGAGACATGGATGGACCTAGAGACTGTCATACAGAGTGAAGTAAGTCAGAAAGAGAAAAACAAATATCGTATATTAACGCATATATGTGGAATCTGAAAAAAATGGTATAGATGATCTTATTTACAAAGCAGAAATAGAGACACAGACGTCAAGGGGGAAAGGGGCCGGGGGTGGGGTGGGGGATGAGCTGGGAGATTGGGATTGACATATATACATTGTTGATACTATGTATCAAATAGATAACTTCTGAGAACCTACTGTATAGCTCTGTGGTGACCTAAATGGGAAGGAAATACAAAAAAGAGGGGATATATGTATACGTATAGCTAATTCACTTTGCTGTACAGTAGAAACTAACACAATATTGTAAAGCAACTATAATCCAATAAAAATTTTTTAAAAAAGAAGCAATATCCATAATATAACTGCTATAAAACTATAAGGATAGACATATAAACCCTCCCCCAAACTGGCAAGAGACATGAACAGGCATTTCACAGAATAAGGAAAATACAAACAGTAAATATATATATGAAAAGATTATGAGCTTCATTAATAGTCAATAAAACTACAAAATAAGATTATAATGAGAAACCATTTTACACCTCCAAAATAGCACAAAATTTTAATTTGACAATACCAAAAGCTGGTAAAAATACAGACCAAGTGGCTGTTGAGTCTGTAAATTGATACAACTCATTTGGATAACAATTTGGCATTATCTTGCAAAGTTGAAGAACTTCATATTCTATACCTCAGCAATTCTACTGCTAAGACTATACCCCAGGGAAATGCACAAAAAATTTACAACAGGGCTTCCCTCGTGGCGCAGTGGTTGAGAATCCACCTGCCAATGCAGGGGACACGGGTTCGTGCCCCGGTCCGGGAAGATCCCACATGCCGTGGAGCGGCTAGGCCCGTAAGCCATGGCCGCTGAGCCTGCGTGCCCGGAGCCTGTGCTCCGCAATGGGAGAAGCCACAACAGTGAGAGGCCCATGAACCACAAAAAAAATTAATAAAAATAAAAATAAAAATAATTTACAACAGTTGGCTAAAGGGAGGGGAGATGTGACTAATAGGGAAGGGTATATCCGCTGCCCCAGTTTTGGTAATGTTCTGTTTTTAAGCTGGGTTGGGGACACTGATGTCCCTTATATGCTGTATAAACCCTAACCCTTACTCATTCCATCCAAAAGTCAATGAGAGAATCAGAATACCACAGTGGTATTCCTGACTGTTATTACCTATATGATCTTAGCCAAGTTTCTTAGCCTCTCTGATTCCCAGTTTACAGTTCTGCATTGCATAATGGAGACAGTACCTCCTCACCCATTTGTTGTAAGGCCTGGCATGCTATTAGGAATATTAAAACCCAAAAAAAGGTTGGCTGTTATTATGATAATGCCTGCTCTATTAAGTCTTCTCTAGCTAACCCACTCCCCCAGAGAGTATTAGTACTCCTTTTTTGTCACCCCATGGCACAGTACATACCTCTATTTAAACATATACTCATTTATAATTATTTATTTAGTCTGTCTCTCCCATGAGTCTATGAGCATCTCAGAAAGAGACCATAATTTATCACCTTTTTATCCCCAATGCCTAACATATAGTAAGAAAAATAATAAATACTGAATGAACAAATGAATAATTGAAAGAATACCAAGACTGACTCTTCAGTATTGGTGCAGCTCACAACCACCTCTTGTGAGAACAATTACTTCATAGAAGACAAGGATTCTAAGCCAGGCAGACAAACCCTTCTTTCTGTATCCCATGTTTGTTTCTGTACTAGAAGTTACAAATCTTCCATATTAGCCACTCTATGGACAAGAAGAACCCACATTTATCCACCAGTCAAACCATAATGCTTCTGTTTTCACATGTATCTTCCTGAAGTCTCCTCATATGCTATTTGCATGTTCACATTTCTTCTGTGAAATATACAATTCTTTATGTAATTGTCCATTCTGCACATATGTATATATGTGTCTTATTTTCTTTGGTTCTAAATAGATTATTAGTAGACCATTAAGTTATTTTTTTTTCTTCATTGCTTAAAAGTTGTTCTTATTCAAATAGAAATTAGATTCTCCAAAGGCTAAGACTCAGGTTTTTTTTCTTTTTCATGGTGCTTTGATATCTAATACAGAGCTATGTAAACCGCAAACACCCTGATGGGCTTTCTGAGAGGGCAGAAGGTACCAGGGAGCTGAACAACCATCAGCTGGCCCTTCTGAGGTTTATTTTCACTCGATCTCTCAAACATCCCAGAGAAGCACTAAAGACGCAGAGTTTTTAAGGTTTCCAGAGCTAGCCAAGGAACACACCATAGTTCTGTGTTTTGTTGAGAGTGACCCAAAATTACTAAACTAGTAAACAACTTGCTGGACTCAAGAAATTTACTAAAAGGGTGGAGGTAAGAGAAAATCAAACCAAGAAAAAAGCTGGTGCCCTGACAGGATACGACTGGAAAATCCTCCCAACCTGATAATCAGGTGACCAGTGTACCTCAGCTCTGCCATTCCCCCTTCTCCCTCTATGGAGATTCCAATGTTATCCCAAGAATTATATGCAAGGTGAGCTACTGAGATAAGCTCAAAGTTGTCCAAAGATGCCCTTTCTGCCAGCTTGGAGATGAAAAATGAAACAAGACTTCTTTCCCCCACTCATCTTTTAACCACTCAAGGCACCCAACATGACAACTAATAGTGAAAGTTGGCAGAGTAGGACAAAGATTAAAAAGTGAGCCTGGGGCTTCCCTGGTGGCGCAGTGGTTGAGAGTCCACCTGCCGATGCAGGGGACACGGGTTCATGCCCCAGTCCGGGAAGATCCCACATGCCACAGAGCAGCTGGTACCATGAGCCATGGCCGCTGAGCCTGCGCGTCCGGAGCCTGTGCTCCGCAGCGGGAGGGGCCGCATCAGTGAGAGGCCCGCGTACCGCAAAAAAAAAAAAAAAAAAAAAAAAAGAGTCTGGAGGACCTCCCTGGTGGCGCAGTGGTTAAGAATCCGCCTGTCAATGCAGGGGACACAAGTTCGAGCCCTGGTCCAAGAAGACCCCACATGGCACACAGCAACTAAGCCCGTGCACCACAACTACTGAGCCTGCGCTCTAGAGTCCGCAAGCCACAACTACTGAGCCCACATGCCACAACTACTGAAGCCCATGCGCCTAGAGCCCATGCTCCACAACGAGAAGCCACCGCAATGAGAAGCCCGCACACTGCAACGAAGAGCAGCCCCCCACTCGCCGCAACTAGAGAAAGCCCGCATGCAGCAACAAAGACCCAACGCAGCCAAAAATAAATAAATTAATTAATTAAAAGGAAAAAAAAAGTGAGTCTGTACGATTATACATAGAGAATTGCAGTGATTAAGTCTCATAAGGCCTGCCCGTTTTGTATATCAGGGGTCATCCTCCACTGTCATCAGGCAGAATCTAGTCAACAGACATACATTTTTCCTCCTGTAAAAGGTTTTTAAATAATTTAACTAGTTGCCAACAGTTTAAAACACAATGATCTGAATTCCCAGTTTCTCTTGAAAAATAGGAAGAATGGTCATACTGTGCCCACGTTCCAGTACACTACAGTCACTACTACATCCTAATACATTCCCGACTGTTTCTCTTCCCTCATTTACATTACCTGCCTGATACTCAGGCATTTGAGCTTGTAATCCCTGCTTTATTTACATGATGGCAACAAATCATTACTTCCATGATCACATCCACTGCAACTGGGGCTCCAAATCACCACAGTGCCCTATTACATTTTCATTTAATTAAACAACTGCTGTGGAACATACTGAAATACAGAAAAAGAGGAACAATAAAAGCTAAACACCTGCCAATTACATTTACAAAGCTCTTCCAGCCAGAGATAAAATGAACCTCCCTTTCTCCCTTCAACTCAACTCCACAATTACCCCAACAGCAGAATCACTCTAATTAGTCACCTTGAACCACAGGGACAGACTGTGATCAATCAATAGAAGTGGTATAAAAAGACTAGGCTGATCCTTCCAGTGAGTACTGTATAAATACAATGGGTCTCCTCAAAAGCAGGAGCTGTGTCTTTTTCCTCTCCAGCTGCTCACACTAGCCAGTCTAAGTACCCTATCAATGAAGTTATTATCTAAAAAGTAGCAGTCATTCTGCCTTCTGGAACACGGGGAAGTGAACTAGTAGTGTAACTCTGAGAACTTCGAGTTCATCTGGGATTGGTGCCCAGCTACTCATGAGATGTGTCTACAACCTGAGTTCCGACTGTGCCAATGAGCATCAATGTCAAGGTTAGAACATACTGTCTACCACCACCTTTAAAAAGAAGCTGGGAAAAAAAAAAAAAAAGAAGCTCAAATACAAGTCTTGAAGGAAAAACAAATTTTCTGATCTAGGATGGGGGCTGGGAGTAAGAACTATTCCTATGCAGAAAATGACTTTTTAAAGTAAGAAAAGGTAAAATCTTGTTGCCTGACTTAACCTCCAGGCCCAACTGAAAAGATGCTGAACTGGTCACACTATCTACCTAAAGACTAGACTGCCTATAATGCAAAGCATTATCAACTCAACAGGGCTCAACAGGGCATATCAACCCAGATTAGAAAGGCAGACCCATCAAACCTGGATACTTCCTGAGGTGACTATGTCATTTCATTAGCCATTTTAAATCACTTTTTTGGAAATTCTACAATATAGATCAGCAAGTTAAAATGCAAACAGTTTCCTATACCATTTCCACCTCACTTATTTATTTACTTACTTTCTTATTTATTTATTTATCTATTTATTTATGGCTGTGTTGGGTCTTCGATGCTGCGCACAGGCTCTCTCTAGTTGCGGCGAGCAGAGGCTACTCTTCGTTGCAGTGCGCAGGCCTCTCGTTGTGTGGCCTCTCTTGTTACTGAGCATAGGCTCTAGGAACGCGGGCTTCATTAGTTGCAGCACTCAGGCTCAGCAGTTGCGGCACGCAGGCCCTAGACTGTGCAGGCTTCAGTAGTTGTGGCGTGTGAGCTCAGCAACTGTGGCTTGCATGCTCTACAGCGCAGGCTCAGCGGTTGTGGCCCATGGGCTTAGCCGCTCCACAGCATGTGGGATCTTCCTGGACTAGGGATCAAACCTGTGTCCCCTGCACTGGCAGGTAGATTCTCAACCACTGCACCACCAGGGAAGTCCCACCCCACTTATTTTAAATCAATAAGTATCAATACAGCAACCTAAGTGTCCATAAACAGATGAATGGATAAAGAAGATGTAGTATGTATATACAATGGAATATTACTCAGCCATAAAAAGGAACGAAATTGGGTCATCTGCAGAGACGTGGATGGACCTAGAGACTATCATACAGAGTGAAGTAAGTCAGAAAGAGAAAAATAAATATCGTATATTAACACATATATGTGGAATCTACAAAAATGGTACAGATGAACCTATTTGCAAGGCAGGAATAGAGACACAGATGTAGAGAACGAATGTGTGGACACGGGGTGGGGGAAGGGGGGTGGGATGAATTGGGAGATTGGGATTGACATATATGCACTACCATGTGTAAAAGAAATAGCTAGTGGGAACCTGCTGTACAGCGCAGGGAGCTCAGCTGGGTGCTCTGTCTTGACCTAGATGGGTGGGATGGGGGGGTGGGAGGGAGGCCCAAGAGGGAAGGGATACATGTATACATAATGTATACATATAGCTGATTCACTTCCTTGTACAGCAGAAACTAACACAACACTGTAGAGCAACTATACCCCAATTTTTTAAAAAATGCAATATAAACAATGCTATCTCCCCTACCAACGTGCGTGCGCGCACACGCACGCACACACACACACACGTACACACACACACACACACAATTTCAGGAGAGCAGAGTTTCGTCACTCTAGAACCTAGAGAGTTTTCCCTTCTAACACAATGAGGTTTTGATCCTCCTTATTACTACCTCACCATGCAAAAGTCCTGACTGCCAGCGCTAGAATCAGGCCACAAGTCAGGATCACGTACTAAAACTAATCCTAGGGGGGCTTCCCTGGTGGTGCAGTGGTTAAGAGTCTGCCTGCCAATGCAGGGGACAACGGGTTCAAGCTCTGGTCCAGGAAGATCCCACATGCTGTGGAGCAACTAAGCCTGTGCGCCACAACTACTGGGGCTGCACTCTACAGCCTGCGAGCCACAACTACTGAGCCCATGTGCCGCAACTACTGAAGCCTGTAAGCCTAGAGCCTGTGCTCCATAGCAAGAGAAGCCACCACAATGAGAAGCCCGCGCACTGCAACGAAGACTAGCCCCTGCTCGCCACAACTACAGAAAAGCCCACGGGCAGCAACAAAGATCCAGTGCAGCCAAAAATAAAATAAATAGGCACAGATAACACTTATTGAGTGTCCACTACATGCTGAAAAGCATTTAGGCTGACATGCTCTAGCTAGACTGGTGCACATACATTGCTACTGCTTTTAAGAAACGCATAAACTGAGCAGAGCAATCCCCAAATGGACCTTTCCATTTGCGTCCTCCACAGGGCTCAGGAGTGCCTTGTGTACCTAATTTAAAGGCATACAAATTTCTATGTCGTGTATTAAAAGACACTGTACCTACACTCTTCCTCATTTTTAAAGGCATTCTTTACCCTTAAGGGACTTTTATAGCTTTACAATACAGCAGTTTATCAAAGATCATCACAGCACCATAAACTATACTCTTTGGGGTTATGTTCCATTATTCACTCTGCAGCCCTGACCCTACCACTTTTTATTTGACTGCACACCTCTCATGACTTTTCTTACCCACTAAAAATAATAGGCCAAAGTACCAACTTCCCAGGTATTCAAATCCCTCTCTGCTCTCGTCCAAATATGTCATAACAGAGTGGCTTCCTTGTGACTGAACTTAATCTCCTTAGGCCAAGCGAAGACCTGGGGAGGAAATGCCAACCAAGAACATACACCAGAAGAGAATATTACACAATATAAAAGATTGTGTAAAAAAAAAAAAAAAGATTGTGTAAAAGAAAAAACAGGCTCAGAAGATAAGTCCAGTGTTTACATACAGTCCCAGACTGGCAGGTGAGCAGCCCCACAAAAGGAAAGCCTTCTCTTAGCCCAGGTCCCCAGGAGGCTGGCCTCAGTCCTTCCACACCCTTTCTCACTACCTGGTCTAGGTTGCATTAGTTCATCATCATTAATGAAGCAGTTCAGCTGAATTAATGAGGCAGTCACACAGAAGTGGGCGCTGCACAAAATCTGGAGAGACTCTCATATCTAAGGTCTAAAAATCAACCATGAAAAGTAGATACAATACTCTTCAGATTTGCTTTCAGCTTCTGAGGACTGGAGTCTTTAGGATACAAAAAGCTCCAGAAGAGAGGAACTGACAGCTAGGTTAAGCCTGGAAACACAGGGAGGATTCCGGTACCCGCAAGGGTTGGAAAGCCAGAGTTGAAGTCGTCCCTCCGGCGGCAGGGGCCTGACCTTTGCCCCCTACACCTCTCCCAGTTCCCTCCCACAGCAATCTCTCCCTCGTCTCGTTCCTGCCCCTGCGTCCTTAACCCACCCCAGCTCTTTCAGTTTAAGGGCCCTCCTCCTCTTATTCCCTCTCGCGATGTCAGGGCGGCCTTCACGACACTGGAACTCTAAGAAGAGACTTCGCTGACCTGTCAGCGGATCCAAAATGGCGGGGCCTAGTCCCAGGACCGGCAGCCGCTGCTCATGTCCAGCCCGGGCCCCGAGGCGTCTCCGAGCGGCTCTCCCGGCTCTGGTGGCAGATGGGAGCAGGGAAGGAGCCCGTTTCTGGGAGTTGAGGCCGAAGTGAAGGTTCGCAGAGTCGGTCAGGAAGAGTCGGCCGGAACGGGCGGTGGAGCCGGCTACCTTCCCTGTCAGCTCACTGACGTGGTAACTAGCCTCAGTCTAGCCCGCTGCCTGGTCACTGCGCGATCCCTGCCGCGCACAGCCAATCATAGGTTTGCATCGTGAAAAGTGGCATTCCAGAAATCCAATCGAAGAAAGGAAATTGGCTTCGGGAGGCGGGTAGTGCCTAAAGAGGCGAGATTACAAGAGAAAGAAAAGGGTAGGCAGGGGGTAACCAACGGATATGAGGACTCTCTGAGTGACAGTACTGAGAAACCAATAAAAAAGGAGAAAGCGCGCTGGGCAGTTGGAGAGGTGGAGTTAGGTAGAGTTCGGTTGCAGTGCACGGCTTGGCAGTGGCTGCTGGGCATTATGGGGAAGAAAGCTACGACTTGCTGGAAAGGGGGCGGAGTCCTTTTTGAGAGCCTGAGTGGCCGACCCTACTACCCCTACGCGCAAGCCCGCCGCCTCTCCCTATTAAAGTCACCTGGGCCAATACCGTGACCCTTGAGGGATCATTTCCTTTCTAGGCAGTTCTGAGCTCCTTCCAGGATGGAGGGAGCAATCTATTCCCACCTCCCTTCCCCCACCGTCGCGTCTGCTTGCCCTGTTTGGCTTCTCATAAATGAGTCTGTCCCATCCCAACTTTGTTTCTATGTCTTGTGCCCCATTCCTATCATCCTGAAATAGAGACAGTGGGAGGTGACAGAAAACTTGGATATCTAATCCAGGTCCTTTCATTTTACAGAGCAGGAAATTGAATTCCAGAATGGAAAGATGGCCCCCACGTTTGTATAGCTAGTTAATGACAGAGCAGAGAAACAAACCTAGGTGTCCTCACCCCCAGTCCAGCTCTCTTTTTCACTGCCCATCGATACATCTTATGCTTTAGTTTATCAGACTGTGACTCCCAGCTCTGACCCTCATCCTAAGCCTTGGACACTCTTTACCTACCTAGAAAAAAGCTAATCACACAGGTTAGTCCACATCACCAGTGACAGGAAACTGAAGCCTTTCCTGAAGCCTTAGAAATGCTGAGAGGCCTGAGGGCAAGATACCCACCGCAGTCTTCACCCTCCTGCCCCCAGCTGCCTCTCCCCTGGCAAGAGATGATAGAGGTTGCTAGGATATTTAGAATTACCTAGAAGTGAGAGTGTGTAGAAAGAGGACAGAAGGATGAGTTTTCTCCTTGCAGATTGAATGGTGGAATTCCCAGCCCATCTGCTGGAATAAATCCCAGTGTCCCTGCAGACCTGTAGAGACTGCTAGGAGACAATGAAAAAAGATACCAACTCTCTCCCCATTTCCTCCCATTTATGGATGACTCAAGTCCAGGGAAGCTCCATTCCTAATCCCATAGGACTGTGGTCTCAAAACCAGACATCCAAAGACCATCCTTGTGCTAGAATCCTCTAATACCAAGAAACCATCAGGCCTGACATCAGAATTGAAGAACTACTTAACAGCTTCCTGTACCTGCATGTTGGGCTCCTGATCTCTGGGTCCAGCTGAGGATCTTGCCTCTTTCACCCAACGAGAGTCAGGGGCAGAGGATACAACCACCATAGCACGTCTTTCCAGCCCACCTCTGAGCCATTTTCCATCTTCATTTGAAAACTGGGATTTGGTCTCCTGGGCTTATCTCAAATTGAGAGGTCCTGCATAACCACTGAAAAATCTTCTAAGTGGGACAAAACTCCCTACTACCCTATCTCCACTCCTACATACCTCCAGAAATCAATCAACCTAAAAGTATGAATGGAATTGTGTGTTAGAGATAAGGAGGAGAGAGATGACAATGTCCCAGCCCCTTCTAACCTCCATCATCTTACCAGACAAACATCTCCCTCTCAGATTTTAGTTCTGAGTGTCTCTACATCACGCCTAGGAATAGAAAGATGAGGAAGACATGGTCCTTGCCCTCCTAAATCTTAGCACCATAGGGGACAACACATAAGCTGAACTCTTCCATATCATGGGTGGGGTAATAGAGGTACACACAGCAGGGCTGGGGGAGCAAGAGACTACACATCTGGCTAACGTGGGAATTCAGGAAAGGCTTCCCAGAGAGAATGAGGCCTGAGTGGAGCTTAGGGGTATGAGTAAGAGTTGACAAAATGAAGACTGGTTAGAAATATGTTACTGTCAGAAGTGTGCAGAAAACCACTGGGAGACTGGAGATTAAGACAGGATCAGGTCCTGAAAGTCTGCTGTGCCACGCAAGGGAGCTTAGCCTTTATCCTGAGGGCAAACAGGAGCCACTGAAGGGTTTTAAGCAGAGACATGACTGGTCAGATTCACCTTAGGAGTATATTATATAATAGGGCTTAGGGCCCTCAGGGACACCCTAGAAACCCAGCCTGACTCCACATGTTGCTTGGGACATCTGTCCTATCCATTGCAACTCCCTAACCTGCAAGCACCAAGGCCACATCTTGCCCACAGAACTGAACTTGGTATCACCAAGGAGCAGGTAGCCCTGGTAAGGCTGGGAGAACATAGCCTGTGTGAAACAAAGAGTGCAGACTGACAGGGAACTTGCCCAGGCTTCTGAGGAGTGCCCAGTCGAAGCCCTGAGAACCAGCTAGAACCTCTTTTAATTTTGCGGGGGGGAGGGGGAGTAAGGGAGTCATAGTTAAGTTACTTGTCCAAGGTCACTCAGTGATGTTGCAGCTGGTGGCAGGGTTAGAATGCTGTTTTAGTTTGTCGCACTCCAAACTCTGCTTTCTCCACGAAGCCACCTTCCTTGTAGGAGAGGAAAAAAGGGCTGGGGTGGGGGTGGGGATGGGGGAGGTGGGGGCGTAGCCGAGAAGAGGAAGAGAGAAAAATGCAAGGAAAAAAGGAAAAAGAGGATCAGAAAGAGAAATTAGTCTTTCGAAGTGGCAGGGGAGGGAGGAATGAGACAAACAGCAGGAGCAGAGTGGTGGCGGAGAACATAAAAGAGGAAAGAAAGGCGAGACGTGGGAGGATTGGAGCAGAGACAAAAGGGCAGAGAGACAGACAGCGACAAGTGGAGAAAAGCGCCGAAACTTGAGCGGCAACGAAGTCTGAGCGCTGAAACCCCACGGCCTCTCCCGGCCCGTGCGCCCTCCCACCTGGTCCTATCCCCCAGCACCGTTCCAATTCGCTCGGGGTGGCGGCCTGGTCCCACCTCGCCGCCGACCGGCCCCGGATCCGCGGGGATACCCGGTCCACTCTACGCTCGCCCTCTCGGTTCTGCCAAAATGTTCTTCGGCAGCGCCGTTTCAGCCACGTGGGGAGGGGCGTGGCCCAGTTGCTGAGGAGCGCCTCCGATTGGCTAGGGGGCGGGGTTCCTGGCGGCGCGCCGACCGGACCACCCCCCTGAAGGCGGGGCCAGAAAATTCACAGCTGGAAAGGGTGGAGCCCCGGTAGCGCAGCTGGAAGGGGGCGGGGCCCGACGCGCGAGGCTCGCAGCGGCGGGCTGGGGGCGCCCTGGGCTGCCATAAAGTGAATGGGCGCCAGCGGGGGGTGGCAGTCCGCGGCGAGGCTTACTCTCTCCCAGCGAGTCCGGGAGCGCCGGAGCGGAGCGGCGGCCCGGGCGCAGGGGGGCGGCCCCCACCCCGGCCGGGTGCCCGGCCTCTGGCCCCTGCTTGCCCTCCAGACTGCGGCCGCCGCCGCCGCTGCCGGGAGTCTGCCTGCTGCGGGACTCACTGTGAGTGCTTGACCATGCGGGGGACAGGGGCTCACGGAGCCGAGGGGCCATGGCCGGACTTCGGGATCCCTAAAACGGGACCTAGGGCTGCTGAACTGGAGAACGGTGCCTGGGGAACGGGTCGAGACAGGGAGGGCGGACTGCAGACCTGGGGCCAGGACTTAAAAAAAGGGAAACTTAGTGCCAGGACTCGGGGGACAGAGAAGGGGAAGACTCGAGGGATCCGAAGAGAAGTCGGAGACATGAGGTCAGGACAGGGGCTCCGCGAAGCAGGGAGTAGAGTCGGGAAACCATTACCAGAAAGCGCCCTGGAATCCGGGGGCGCGGGGCCGACAGCCAAGGAGCCAAAGGGGTTGGCGAGGCCCTGGCCAGCGGGGGCAGCTGGCGGCGGGCGCCCAGCAAGGCGGCAGTTGGCAGTGCCCAACACTCCTCGGCTGGGTCTCAGACTCCAGGGACCGGGAGCAGGGGTGCGTTAGTCGCACAAGCTTCTCTTCCCAGCTGCTTTGCAGTTGGGATAGGAACCGTGTTTTGAGAACCCGACAGCGACCGGGTCAGATGGCCACTGTGTGGGCTGCAAGGCCGAGGTTGGGTAGTCCGAGTGACCAGGCGGCGGGTCTGGTGTGTCTTCTTGGGGTGTCAGGGCCCCGATGGGTCCCGACCTGGGGCAGCCACGGAATTGGACGGAATGTCCGCGGCGCGCGGGGCTCAGGGCTGACAGAATGTCCGGCGCAGCGAGGTTGGTCTCTCCGGAGCAGGCGCTGTGTCGGGCAGTGGTGGACAGAATGTCCCTGGCCGAGTGGCATGTCCATTTACCCCGCAGCGCCTGCCCAGCTGCTGTGTGTACGGTGGTGTTTGCTGTGGTGGGTTGCCTAGAATTGCAGCTCACACTTTTCAAACTTGTCTCTGCTCCTAGGGGCTGCGGGACATGGAGCAGGGAGTGAGAGTAAAGGCTGAAGCCTGGCCTTGGGCTGGAGTGGCCCGGGAGACATTCCCTCTCTAACCCAGACTAGATGCGATCTGAGCATCACCCCGGACTTCCAGAATCCAAATTTGTGGAGAGAGAGCCAATGGTGGGACTGCTAGTGGGAACCAAGACCAGGAAAGGAAGGAATGAACCACAAAGGGCAATGGGAGGGCAAAGAAGAGCCTAGCACAAGCCCCTGACAGCTTCAGTTCCCTCACAAACTCAGAGTCAACCCCTAATTCCAATACAGCTGACCAGGCACCCCCAGACTCTGCCTGGGTGTCAGCAGGCTAAAGTCTCCTTTCTCACAGTGGGCAGGAGCCCAGGCCCAAAGAGAAAACTGCAGCCCTTTAGCAAAGCAAACCCTGTGGTCTTGTTTCCCTTTTTGCTTCCTCAGTCCCACCAACCCCCACACCACTCTGGTGGCTGAGAGGAGGTAGGAAGGAGACACAGAATCCAGATGCTGGGATCCAACATGGGACTTTATTGCCCTCTATCTCTGGTTGGGAAGGATGTCTCAGCCCTACCCAACTACCCTGTTTGCTTTTCCTACAGCTGGGAGAGGGCCCTGATTTCTTTGGACCCATACAATGACCGCCCATCCTGACTCCAACTCTTTAACCAGAGCCCAGTTAAGCTGAAGGGAGCAGAGTAGAGAGAACTCTCCCAGTCTATGTAAGTAAGCAAAACAGCCAGTTTGGCAACTAGTTACATGGGGACAAGTGCAGGGTTATATGTTTAGCAATGAGTAATCTAAACAAGTGGGTTTCAACCTTTCTCACCCTCCAACCGTGAATGACATATAATACGTCCTCCTCACACTCCCACCAGCTAGGACATTCTTTTCCAAACTGTTTTGTCCCTCTCCCCTTTTTGATAAATATAAGTCATATCCCAGTTACCCCCATCACATTCTGATACCCTTTTCAAGGGGCTTGTGCTCCCATTGCCTTTGAAAACCACTGAAATTATAGGTGGAATGAAAGGCTGAGTCAGGAAAGGAATAGGGAAGGCATTACCTGAAGACTGTAGCCCTAAGTTCTACTTTTGCCAAACAGGCCAAAAAGCAATGGCATTATAATAAAGATGACTAGAAACAAAAGGCAGACCTCCTGCCCCTGCATAAAGCCATTTAGCTGAGTGCATGCCTGGTCACTGGCTCTTGGGAGAATGTCATGGACCCAGAGAAGGGTCAGATAATGGTGGCAGAAGGGGGACCCAGGGGCTGCTGGAGAGAGCAAACTTGAAGGTTTAGACCTCTGGAAAGTGAGATAGGATGGAAATTCACAAAATAAGGAAAGGCCTAGATAAGCAGATTTGTTTGCTCCCCAAATCCTGAAACCAGAGATGAGGGGGCCTCTTAGAACTGGAATGATGCGAGCACAGGATGAATAGGAAAATGTTCCTTGGCACACAGTGGGCAGCAAACTTCCAGAGCTCTTTTCCAGAGAGGTGGTAGAGGCAGGAAGTAGAAAAGGAATCCTTAAGGGCTTGGAAGGATGAATGCATGTCAGAGCTACAAATGGTTGCTGGAGTGGAGGGGGCGAGGAGTGGAAAGAGCTCAGTCCCTGGTCTTAGGAGAACTGGATTAGAATCTCTTCAATCTGTGTAACCGTGGACAAATTCGTCTTCTTAGATGTGAAATAGGGATGGTCATTCCTGCCATTCAAAGTGGTTTTAAGAGTTAAATGAAATCATATATTTGAAAGCCCTTTGCAAATGGAGAAGCACCACAGAAATAAGAAACATTATTGCTATTATTATGCCCAAACTGTAGGTCCCCTGTAAGCACAGAATCTTCGTTTGGAAGGGTGGTGTCTCAAGCCTTAGATCAGCCTGCTAGCATCCGTGATCCAGTCATGGGAAGATTCTCAATGACAGATGAGACACCCTATCCTAGGCTTCAGGTGCCAGCCACTATCCCTTCCCAGATGCTTAGCTCCTCTACCAGACCAAATATCCTGATCTGTTCCCTGCCTGCCTCCTGCTCAAGGATGTGAATATGGACCCAGAACCCAGGTCCAGGAAGGGAGGGCAGAGGAGGCAAGCTGGAGCTGAGTTGGGGATGAGCACAAGAGAAAGACACCACCCAAATCTTTTCTTCTCCATTCACTCTAAACGATGCTTCCTAGAGTGTGAGGGAGGGAGATGGCAGCTAACCTGAAGGGTCCACTAGGTCCTGAGCTTTGGGACTATCTAGAGTGTCTATCTAGAGTGTCTAGTCCCTAGTCACTGACAGGGACCCATGATAAGAGTGATAGGGAAAGAAAAGCAAAGGCAGTGGGGTGAGAAAGCTGCTTTCAGAACTCTCTCCACTCCTCTTGCTTCCCTGGGGCCTTCTTTTCACCTCTCATAGTTTCCCCTTTCTTATCTCTCCCCTGCCCAATCCATTCTGCTCACCACTGCCAAATAAAGATCCCAAAGACACTGCTTTTATGTCACTCCCTCGCCTACAAGCCTCCAGTGACTCCCACTGCTGGGAGCAATGCTTCTCAGTAGGCGGTGAGGTGGAAGAGGGCAGTATAGGAGTGGGAGTGGCATGACACTGCAGGCTAAACCAACCCCATCTTTCTGGTGTGGTGATGTCACTTGAAGATGTCTCTTGGAGATTTGGAGAGAAAACATTATTTTTTATATTAAAACAAACATAAGTATGGAATGGAATGCAAAATTATGCTTTGATTTTTAACATAAGGCTGAAGATCTCAAAGAAATTTCATACTGGCGGCCACTGTTTCAGGTTGTGCCCCTAGTGTCCTGTACTATCTTCTCTCTTACTTAGTCTTAGGGGTGTTTTGGTGGAAAAGTTGGAGTTGCTCTAGCCTACACTGTATAAAGCCTGGACCCCCACCTCTTGCCCCTCATTGGACACCCTCTCAGCCTGACCATTTTTCTCTGATGATGTCTCATTGCCCACACTGAGACCCTGGCCAAGCTAGGCTCCCTGCTACCCTCTAAACCTACTGGTCTGTTATTTAGAAGCCTCTGCCCCCTTCTCTGCCTCCCTAATTTCCAGATCAGCCAGGTGCTACATTCTCTGAGCCCCAAAACTTGATACCACCTTACATGGGCTACCGTCTTTCTGATCTTCCACAATCTGAGAATCAGGCCCATGCAGACCACCATTCCATCCTGTGCTCTGTTTGCCTCCCTAGACTGTAGGCTCCTAGAAGTTAGGGTCTGTGCTTTACCATTCTTGGGTATCTCTCAACAAGCACCTAATGCTTGTTGAAGGAAAGAAGGGAAGGGGGGAAAGGGTGTGGAGGCCCATTTCTCTGATCCCTGATTTACCCCTTGATAAATTAAGTGCATCAGATCATTGTTGCCTCTACCTGAGTCTTAGGGTTTCCTCTTGGGGCTGTGAGCCTTGTCTACAGCTGTCTTCATTTGCCCTCATTTTCTCACTGCAGCTCAGCAGACCAGACAGCGTGGGTGCTCGGCATCCCTAATGAACATGAGGCTGTGTGCACTTAAGGGCCTCACTTTAGTTTTAGGTTTAGAGGATGGTTCTGTCCTAGTTTAGGGCCCTGGTTTACACCTGTTCGCCAACTTGCTGCTTGCTGAGCTGAGCCACAGCATCACAACTCCATCCCCTCTTCTTTTTCATTCAGCCCATGCAAGAAAAGTTTTTCTCCCATTTCGGTTCCAGGGTGTGCCTCCTGCCTTGGGTATTATTATGGCAACTACTTGGGGGCTCTTTGGCTGTGACCCTGGTCTACCCCTTTGGCTTCAGGACAAAAGTGGGTGCACATGGCAGTTGCCTTCTTGCCATGAGTTGTGTCCCTTGGAAACTATGGCCTCCCCACTATGGCCTCGCTGGTCTGTGACAGTCTCTGATCTCCACCTTAACTATCTTGGATATTTTGTTCTTGCTGCAGTCCATGACAGCTTCCTGTAATTCCATGCTGTACTTCAGAGTCAGAGGTCACCTGCAGGCCCTCTAGTCTCTCTAGGGCTGGGATTGCCACCCTGACACCAGTGGGGCCTGGGCCATGCACCCCCTGCAGAGTGTGTCGGAAAGGCTGTGGTGGGGCAGGAGGCCCCCCCAAGAGCTGGACTCAGCACCACTGTTATCTCTTGACTCTCTTTGGCCCTTCCTGGTATTTCCTACCAGCATCAACCAAACCTGTGGCTTCCAGACCTACTGCCTGTCCCTGTCCACTGAGTGAGGCGAAGTCCCTGGCCGCAGTCCCAACTCCCCAGCTTCCCGACCTCCAGCAGTTTGGGGGAGCTTAATCCTCAGCCAGCCTGTCTCCAGCTCAGACAACAGCTTGGCGCCCCCAGCATCTGCCTGACTAGCCCACCGGACACAAGTCTGCTAGAGGCCTCTGGCCCCACCCGCTCTCTCTGTTGACTGCCTGGTATTAGTGTTCCTGCTTTTTCAGCTCCACAGGCAGGGCCCTTCTCAGCCACACCCCCTCTTTCTGCTATGACTAACCCAACCAAGAGCCTGAAGCCTTCATTCTTTCCTCTACCACCAGTCCCTGGTGCCCAAAGTGGCTCCCAGCTTGGGCTACTCTGCCCATTTGGCTATTTCCTTATTGACTGGACCCTCCTTTATGTTTAGGACAGAGTGCTCACAACACACACTTGCATCCCTCTCTAAAATGCAGCATGCTTCCCTTTATTCAGAGCAACTTTTCACTGGGGGACACAGGATCTAGGGAGGTGAACCACTCAAGCAATGGCAGAGACAAGAATGAGATCTTATTTACCACTCTATCCTGAGTGCCTTACTCAATGCCCAGCTCACAGAAGGTGCCAAACAAACATCATTTCAATGAATGAGGGGGAAAACAACAACAAGAACAACAACTTGGATAGAGTTTGACCCCTACCCATTTTTTAAAATAACTTTATTTATTTATTTATTTATGGCTGCGTTGGGTCTTCGTTGCGGTGCGCGGGCTTCTCATTGCGGTGGCTTGTCTTGTTGTGGAGCACGGGCTCGAGGCACACAGGCTTCAGTAGTTGTGGCAAGTGGCCTCAGTAGTTGTGGCGCACGGGCTTAGTTGCTCCCCGGCACGTGGGACCTTCCCGGACCAGGGCTCGAACACGTGTCCCCTGCATTGGCAGGTGGATTCTTAACCACTGCGCCACCAGGGAAGCCCCCTACCCATTTTTAAATGTTATGTTTTATTTTAACCTTGTAACAATACTAAAGGTAGATAGGGAAGGGATTATAATCTCACTTTTACAGATGAAAAAATATGCCTAGATAGGTAATTTGCGAAGGACACACAGCTAGTAAGTTGGGGAGCCAGGACGTGAACCCAGATCTTTTGACTCCAATCCTAGTTTCTTTGGGGTATACCAGATTACTTTCCCAGGAGGGGCCTCGTCAGTTTCTGCCCCCCCACAGCTACCCCATCCTCTTTTTCCAGCATTCTCATACCTTCTCCCCACTCAGCCAAACAGGCTCTCTCCAGCAGCCACTGAGTGTAGACCACTCCCTCCCGTGGCTCCTTTGGCTTCCTCCTCCCCCACAGAGTCCTTAGTTCCTGGGACTGAGAGCTGAGGTTCAAAGGGGCCAGGAAGGGGAAGGGGGAGGATAATGGCTAGCTCCAAAACAGCCGAGGCAGCTGTCCCTGTCACAGAGAGAGGAGACTGTGTGACGGTGTGTCTGTCTGCCTGAATGTGGGAGAGTGTGTGTTTGTATGCCTCTAGCTCCAAGTCCTAGTGCTTATTTTGTCTGAGTGGGGGCCCGTGTGTGTCTGCATGTGTGTCTGTCTGTCTCTGGGAAAACACAGCCTGAACTCTGCTTTCTCAACCTCGTCTTTTATTCTGGCCCTTATCTCTCCTCACCCTGCCTCCCTCTGCTGAAATAAAGGGTGAAACCAAGACACAGGTATGGAATGCTGGGGGAACGGGAGTTTGGAAAATGGGAAGTCTGGAGGCAAAGCAAACTGGAAGGATGAACGGCAATGGTGGGATTCAGCTTTCTCTACAGGGAAACCCAACTGTCCCTCTTTTCCCAGCTCTGCCTTGCTCCTGTGGGCCTCTGGAGAGGTCAGGGGCATGGTTTGCAATTTTGAGGGCATCTTAGGTATGAAGAGGATACTTCAGAGCACCCCTTTTTCCAGCTCTCAGTTCTAAGCCTCCCCAGCTACTTGGGAAGAGTTACTAGTCAAGGCTGCTCCAGGTCCCTCCCAATGGCCTCTCCCTTCTGGAGCATCATTGGGCCAGCCCTAAGCCTCTGGCTCCAGTCCTCAGATCTGGAAGGGGAGGGAAGCAGAGCAGCCCCACCCCTGGCCTGACTTCTCTCCTTCCTTCCCGGGGTTCCATTCAGCCCTGCTTCTCCAACCCTAGGAGAGGGTCCAAGGTCTAGTCCTCTCTGCCTGTGGAAAGAACAGGGACTGTTTCTCAACCTCCTGCCTTGACCTCTGACCCATCCCCAATCTAGCTTGAGAGGTGGAGAGGTGGGGGGACAGCTGTCATCTCTGAGCTGGTTGAAGGGGGCATTACCATGTGCAAATACAGGCCGCTGCCCATCTGCGCCTCCCTGAGAAATGCTCCTAATAAATTCAGAGCAGCCAAGTGACACACGTCTCAATCTAGGCTAATCCTCCACATTAATGCCACCTTGCACAGCCTGCATTAAGTCCCTGTTAATGGGGAGGCAGATGGACCCCTCCTACCCAGCTTTTCATCCCTGTTTCTCTGTCCCCAGCCTCCTTTGGTTCTCCTCTGACCAAGAGGCATCTGGAGTCTTGAGCCCCACTAGTGCCCCTTTCCCTTCCCCCCACCAGAGGGGGCCTGGGAGAGCCAGAAGGAAAGGGGACCCTGCAGGAGACTTGCAGGGGGACCCAGGCAGGCTCCCGGGCAATGTCAGGTAAGGTTTGGCATAGGGAGTAAGGGTAGGAAGGGGGTTTTAAGAAGCCCACATCCACAGCCTGGGGTGGGCCAGCAAGAAGCCGTGCCTGACAGTGGTGATTGGTAGGATGCAGTGTGTGTCTGGGCAGGTATAGAAGCAGAGAGTGATTTTCAAACTTGTTTTTGATCCTGGAAGACTTTCTTCAAATGAAATCTCTCCAGAAAGCATAAACAAAACAGACAAAAGCAGGGCTGCCCTAGTTGAAGTAGACCCGAGTAAGATCAGGCTAGATTTCTATCCCTGAGGTTAGCCCAAAGTTCCAGTCCCTGAGTGGGTTTGTGAGGAGGGCCCCAAAGAACACAGTCTGAAAAAGCAAACAAAGAAAAGCATAGTTTAGGAATCTCCCAGACCTGGTTCAGATCCCAGTTCTACTGCTTACAAACTCTTTAACCTTAATCATTACTTCAGGTCTCAGTTTCCTCACATGAAAAAGGGTGATCATACCTAATATTGATGCATTCTTGTGAGGGGAGAGATAATGAGGTGAAGACACATAGTAAGTACTCATAAATGATAGCAGTGATTCTCCTTATGGGAGACATATCAGGCCTGGTTCAAAATCAAATCTGTCCCACTGGAGAGTGAATAACACAGGTTCAGACTGCGTCTCAGGTGTGACTGGCTGAGAGGCATGTTTGAGTTTAAGGGGATATTGGGCACTCGTGTGAGAGGGAATTTAATTTTTGAGTATGTGGTGTGTGGTATGCGGTGTGCAACAGTGTGGTTTTCATTAATTCAATAAATATCTGTTGAACACCAACAGTGCACCAGGCAGGGTTCTAGGTGCCCAACACTGAAGAAATCAAAGTCTAGTGTGTATAACCGTGTATAAAATCTCTTGAGTATACACCTCTCCCCGCTCTTAGGCTGCTGTTTCCCCATTCTATCCTAGAGCACCCTACACAGGGGTAGCTTTATGTCGGTGGCAGAGAAAGGGGGCAGAGAACTAGTGGGGAAACACTATGGGAACCGGATAACCCGGAGATTTTCTTCCCATTAACCAGGTCTGTGTCTTCGCTTCCCTCCAGAGTCCTCCCCCCATGGAGTTCGGCCTGCTCAGCGAGGCAGAGGCCCGGAGCCCCGCCCTCTCGCTGTCAGATGCGGGCACCCCCCACCCCCCAATCCCGGAACACGGCTGCAAGGGCCAAGAGCACAGCGGTGAGCGCGCCCCCTTCTGGGGGTGGGGGAAATAACAGCTCCATCCCTAACGAGGGTGGGACCCGGGAGTGCAAGCCCAGGTGGGAGTGAGGGGCCCCGCCGAGGAAGTCCCCGAGCCCGGGAATCCGCACAGGCAAGGACGCGCTGTGACCGACCCCACCCCGGCCCCCAGACTCGGAGAAGGCCTCGGTTTCGCTGCCCGGCGGCTCCCCCGAAGACAGCTCGCTGAAGAAGAAGCAGAGGCGGCAGCGCACGCACTTCACCAGCCAGCAGCTGCAGGAGCTGGAGGCGACCTTCCAGAGGAACCGCTACCCCGACATGAGTACGCGGGAAGAGATCGCTGTGTGGACCAACCTCACTGAGGCCCGCGTGCGGGTACGCCGCCCCCCACCCCCAGAGCCGCCACCCTCACTCCATCCCAGGCCTCCCTCTCGCGGGCCGCTCAGCAAGTAGCTTCGGAACCAGCATCCTGTAGTTCTGCCCTGCCTGCCCCATCCTCGGACCCAACACCCGACGTCCCCCGGCCCCGGCCCCTGCCCGCACGGCCTTCTTTCCACCAGCCTCCAATCTCTGCCCTTCCTGCACCCTTTCACTCCAGACGGCGCGCTCCCTCTCCCCTGGCACTGTCTCTGGTTCTCCTCCTCACCTCTCCTAGCCCCGATCCTGCTGCCCACCCCCGCAGCCCTGTCGCCCCCGACTCAGTTCTGCGGCAGACTGCTTCTTTCTCAGCCCGCTGACTCCGTGCGCTCTTCCCTCACCCCGGCTGCTCCACCACCCCATTCCCGTTTCTGGGTTGGTTATGCCCCACCACCTCCTCTCGCTCATGCTCCGCCCAGCCCCGGACCCCGCTTGGTCCCCTGCCTGGGCGACCCACCCACCAGCCGCCTGCGGGGGCTGGGCCCTGACAGCCTTTCTCCCACGCCCACAGGTGTGGTTCAAGAACCGGCGCGCCAAGTGGCGAAAGCGCGAGCGCAGCCAGCAGGCGGAGCTGTGCAAGGGCGGCTTCGCGGCGCCGCTCGGGGGGCTGGTGCCGCCCTACGAGGAGGTGTACCCCGGCTACTCGTACGGCAATTGGCCACCCAAGGCGCTGGGCCCGCCGCTCGCCGCCAAGACCTTCCCGTTCGCCTTCAACTCGGTCAACGTGGGGCCTCTGGCTTCACAGCCCGTCTTCTCGCCACCCAGCTCCATCGCCGCCTCCATGGTCCCCTCGGCCGCGACTGCCCCGGGCACTGTGCCAGGGCCCGGGGCCCTGCAGGGCCTAGGTGGGGGGCCCCCCGGGCTGGCTCCGGCCGCAGTGTCCTCCGGGGCAGTATCCTGCCCTTACGCCTCGGCCGCAGCAGCCGCAGCAGCCGCCGCCTCCTCCCCCTACGTATATCGGGACCCGTGTAACTCGAGTCTGGCCAGCCTGAGGCTCAAGGCCAAACAGCACGCCACTTTCAGCTACCCCGCCGTGCCCGGGCCGCCCCCGGCCGCCAACCTCAGTCCGTGCCAGTACGCAGTGGAACGGCCTGTGTGAATGGCCCCGCCCGTCGATCATCCCTGAGGGCGGGGGCGATAATTTACGGCCTCTACGGACTGGGGTCGTCTTGCCTGGCTTGCCCCCGCCCCGGGGCCTGAGAGGGGTGCTGGGGCAGTCGGGCTTGGGGAGGCGGCCGGCTCAGGAGAGAGCCTTCCCCCTCCCAGGCCTGAGGGGTGGACTGGGCCCTTAGTCCGCGCCCCTGGAACTGAGGCCAGGAACAGGGACCAGTTCCCCGGGGGGCCAACTCACCCTTGGTCCACCCCGCCTTCTCCAGACTCCCCTTCCCCGGTTTTCAAAGATAAATGAAATAAACGTGCGCGGACTGTCAAAGGCCTGATGATTCAGAGTTGCGGTTGAGCCTTCTCCCCTCATCCTTCCCCATGTCTAAAGGAGAGCTGGGTGTACAGGAAAGAGATAGGGGTCCAGGCTTCTAGGGCTTCAGTCCTCCCCAGGCCACCAGCACCAAGATGGGGAAGCCTGGGGATTCCTGGAGCTGAGCGGCGCACGCATGCGTGCGTGCGTGTGTAGGTGTGTATGGTTTGGACAAAGCTGGTACTGCAGCGCCACCTCGTGGTCTCATGGGGGATAACTGGAAGGTCTGATCTCGAATGCTTACTTAAAAGATGTCAATTCTGCAGCTTAGGAAGCCTATGACTTTAGAAAAAGTTACTCCACCTTTCTGCACCTGTTTCTCACTGTTCCTATGAGGGGCTTGGGCCTCTAACAGCAATAAACTTCTGGTCTGTAACAGACATTTATTAAGTGCCTACCAGGCCTAGTATTCTTATTGAGTGTCTGTGTGTGACTCTCATCCTTCCACACACCCTCTTAAGCTTCTCACACACTGCCAGCAGCCCTCCTCCATCACAGCAGTCTCCTTCTTCCTCCAAATTCCCAAACCCCCAAAACCTTGTTGAAATCTTTAATTTAAAAAATAGAGCAAGAAGAAGAAATATTTCTGGAAATATAGATCACTCAGCTCTGGGGAGCCTCCTCAGTCCCACTCCATCCCAGGGACTGTTTGGCCTTCACATTAAAAACAGAAACAGCAAAGTACTAGATCACACCCCCACCCCAGGGGTGACACTTCTTGACTGTCATAACCTCCTGACACCTTGGGGTACACATCCCGTGGGGAAACCATGCAGAAAAGGCATCCTAATTATTTTCCCAAACCTAAGCTCAGCCCCTCAATGCCCTGGGGAGGAGAGAGCTCGGGGCTCCTTCTTTTCTCCAACCCTTCACTGGCTCTTGGTCTTGGCCTTGACCTTGGTAATTACATAGTTTTGGTGGAAGAACTGGACAAAGAGGAGGAAATAGGTTGTATACAAGATGAAGGACCAGAAGAGGTGTTCCTTTGTGGTATGGCATCCCTGTTCCTGTCTCCAGATGTAAGTCAGGATACCGACAGTGGCTCCCATAAACATCTGCAGGATTTGCAGGCTGGTGATGAGCATGGGAAACCACCTGGGGGGCTTTACTTTGGCAGCCTTCAGAGTATAGTAGGTGTACATGATGGCACGTACACCGTAGTTCATGGTCATGACCAGCCGCCTGCAGTCACCTTGTTCTTGTATCCAAAGCTCTTGTACACTAGCTCTGTGCTGTCATGGTACCAGTGCACAAAGATGAGTGGCCGCTTACACAGGATGATGAAACCTGTGTCTCCTGGGAGATGGGGAGTCATAGCAACCCTGGCATACCACCCAGTGTTGGGACCACCCTTCGCACCGGACGTGGGGACATATGGGGAATTGTCAGGGCAGGGAGAGGGGTCTTTGTGGCAGAGAGTCTAAGGAGGGGCTTGGGTGAGAGGTGTTGTTAGGAACCAGGGGTGGGGAAGGGACTTTCCATGTGATGGGTAAAGGAGGGGCACTGAGGAGGGGTGCAGTTGACTGGACACCAGAGAGACAAAGCCTTGCCACTCACCAAGTTCAATGATCTTGCTGAGAATAAAGAGGCAGGATCAGAATTTGATTATGGGATTACCGGTGAAGATGAAGAAGCATACAGTTTTCTTTAGGCTCCCCCTAAGTAGCACGGTCCCCATATAGCCCCATGTCCTCACTGCCCCAAGGATACTGAAATAGGACAGAGGAAAAGGGTATAAGGGTCATGCTCAGGCATCAATCCACGCTTCACCTGGTCAACTTCCACCATCTCCCCACCCTCCATAGGGGATGGGTCACAGCTTCTGAGATCCTGTGGCCAACCTGGTAGAGCCAACCAGTAATCTAGAAGACATGAAGGCTAGGGAAGGACCAGGGAGTGCTGGAGGTTGGGACTGAAAGTTGAGTTAGGGAATAGGGCTCATGGGATGGGAGGAGATGGGTGGCAGGATGGGGGGTGATCGAAGGAGTTTGGGGGGGCGGAATATGGGAAGAAGGGGCTGGGGAAGTTATTGGACGGTCTTGGGAGAGGGTATTAGATGCAGAGAGTATTAGAGGCTGGGGAAACTGTTGGAAGTACCAAGACTCCATGAGCACAAGAGGACTCATGAGAGAGAGCAGAGACGGCAAGTTTGGGGACTAGAGAAGGAAAACAGGGGAATATGGGAGGAGTGTGGAACCTGAGGAGAGAAGTTAGAGCTGAGAGAATGGGATAGGGAGAGAGTTAGGGGGCAACTTGGGGAGTTGATACAATTGAGGTTTCTAGAAAGTTTTTAGGGATAGAATGTGGGTCTAGGGTCTATAAGATAGGTTGAGGGGGGGTTCTTACCTGAAGATTGCAAGGCAGAATGACCAAAGGATGAGAGGTCCCTGCAGGTTGAAGCCCTTCCATGCCTTCATGTAGTTCTGCCCCACAAAGATGAGCAGCAGGTAGATCAGAGCTATGGTGAATGAGGTTGCCCGGGCAGGCAGAAGGGAGAAGGGATGGCCTTATGGGTAGGTGCTGGTTAGAGGAATGCCCACTCATATCTCTAGGTGAATGCTCTGGGTTGGAGTCCTACTTCTGCCACTTACTAGCTGTGTGACATTGGAAAAACTACTTAGTTTTCTGAGCATTAGTATTCCCCTTATTTTGTAAGAGGGGAATACCACTCCTCTCCTGACAGTGTTAATATATATAAAGTACCTAGCACAGGGCAGGGGCTATGTCCAAGGTTTCTGTGATTACTGCTCTCTCAATGGGGTTGGGAGTGGGTGACAGCTGCTGACCCATGCCTAGAAGCAACCCAGGACTGTGGTGTAAGAAGAATGTGGCAACAGCTTCTGCCTCGTTGGGTCATGGCAAATTGGCTGGAGCACAAAGTCAACCCACAAACACCTCTGAGGAGCTCTAGGGCAAATCCCGAGGAAATTTTGGAAGAGTGTCTAGATTTTATCTCCTTCTCTACAGCAGGGATGATGGAGCATTTGAGGAACAAGATAACTGTGAAGGGCAGGCTGTCCCCGGGTACCAGCACTATGCACGCATGCGCAGACTTGTGGCCACAAAGGATGGAGAGTCATCTATAAGGTGGGTGGGAGTAGGAGTTCAGATCAACTCCATTCTTCAGAGACCAGTTCTCACTACAGTCTTTCCTCTTGGTTTCTGTCTCCTCCCACATTCCTCACGCCATCCTCTTATTTCTGCCTTCCTTTCTTCCAGACCTAACCTCTTTGAGGTGCCACAAAACCTGCACCTTGGACAACGGGTACGTGAAGCCAGTACTGGGGAGCCCGATACCTTTGCTCTTTAGCAAAATCACTGTGGGTATTCTGTGTATCGCCCTCCCCCTCTTCCGCCAATCCCCCCAAATAGCAGTCATCAGAGTTGGGCCCCTGACACGGCTCTTCCCCTTCTCCAGGTCTCACCAGTACTCCTCCAAAACGGGCCTTATGTCCTGGAACAGCTCGAAGTTGTAGGGCTGGAACATCTGCTCTACTTCATCTGAGACATTCATGGCTGTGACCATTTCGTTCTGCAGATGCTGAGGTCGGGAGCTTAGGGAGCTGGACGAGAGTTAGGGGACCGAGGATGGAGCGAACCTTGGTGCAGGACTGACCAGACCCAGAACCCAAGGAACTACGCGGCAAGCCGAAGAGCGTCAGATCCAGGCACGTGCGCTTGCAGTCCAGCCGGCTTCCACCACCGCCGCCGCTGCGGTATATAACGCGGAATTGCCAAGCGGCAGGCCTCGGAGGCTCGCGGCGCCCTCCCTGCGCCCGGCCATTATCCAATCTC
>NW_021146138.1:0-13007 GCF_002837175.3 Physeter macrocephalus
AGATTAAACACATAATGGTGTTTGGTATTGGGATATGACTGCTCGTTTTTTATGAAAGACAATAGTTATAAAAATAATAGCACCAAGTAGTGAAGAGACACAACTTCAGAGAAACAGCTTCAATTCTGCCGGTGATTTTCCTGCCTTTTTGTTTTCTTTTTTTCTTTCTCAAATGAAGGAGAAGTAGACTGAAGCCAGTTGACTAAAGGAGTTGCCGGTTAACTAAAGTTTCCTGGGGTTAAAACTCATCAATCTCATAAAGATTTGGCTTAATTACAATGCTTGCTTTCCTTTCCATTGATGTAGGATGAAGTCTTGCAATTCTTATTTTTAGGAATTAAGTAAATTTTACTTGTTTAGGGTTTTGAAAGCTCTTGGTCTGAACTAACCTAAATTCCTAGTCCAGCACTGGTAGAATGGGTGTTATGTATAGTAATTGTCTGGGTATTATGATTGGTAATGATAGGAAGGTTATTTCTTTGTGTGTTCAAATTGCTTTGTGTTTGTGTTGTTTAAGGAAGGGAATATAGTTAGTGATGTGGAGTATGTTAGCTGCAAGTAGAAATATATGCTGAGGACCGCTATGATGGCTATTAATGTTGGTAGAATGATGTTGTCATTTTTGTTATCTCTTGGATAAGTATTCATTTGGGTAAAAACCCTGATAGTGATGGGCGATGTCCTAATGATACTATATTGGTGAGGAAAAGGATTGTGATGGGCGGTGTTTTACCTGATGTGTGTGATAATGATACTCTTGTAGTACATGATCTTTGCATAAATAAGAAGAAGATAGTGTTGTTATGATATAAATTAGTATGTTTAGGATTGTTATAATCTGAGTATACATTATAATAGCTGTTATTCATCCTATATGGGCAAGTGGTGAGGAGAGTGTAATTTTTTCAGGTGAGTATGGCTATGTCTGCCTCAGCCTCCAGCTATGGCTTATAATATCACTATGGTTAATAGTATATTTAGGTTGATGTATGGTGACATGTGATATAAAACTGATAAGGGTGCAATTTTATCATGTTGTTAGCATCAGGTCTGCTGTTCATGGGACGCCTTGGGTGACTTCAGGCACTCAGAAGTGAAATGGGGAAAGTCCTACTTTTGTGACAAGGGCGATTGTCATGAGGGTGGTTGCTGCTGGATTAAAGATTTTTGTTATTCATTGTGTTCCTTGACCAGAGTATATTAGATTAATTATAATAGCCATTATAAGTAGTATTGATATGGTGGATTGTTTTAGGAAATATTTGTTGGATGCTTCTGTAGCTTATGGGTTCGTTTTTTTTATTAGAATGGGATTACCATTAACCAGTGTGAGCTTCTTATACAATTATATTTCCTGAGATAATGGTCAGTAGAATGAGAGTAAAAACAATGAGTGTTTATTAGTACAGGAAGGATATACGACAACATTTTGGGGGTATGGGCCTGAAGCTTACTTAAAGAACCTCAGTATATAGCATGTGGTGTAATGTGGTAGCATGGAGAATATAAAATTCTTAAGAAGATTTAAATTCCAGGAATAAGAGCATTGAAACCTCTATGATTTACTCTATCAAAGTAACTCTTTTGTCAGATATATTTCTTAAGTTTGTGGTGGGTTGCCTGATATGATGACAGGTATTGAAAACTCTCATACACATCAGACTAATGTTAGTAGTAAAAAAAATTGTATAAGAGGTGTAGATGTTGATCATATCAAAATTGTGGGTAGGATGCTCAAATTCATAGAAAGGAGATTGTTAGATGTGTTTTAATGATGACTTGGGGTGTATATAATTCTGGCACCTAGGGATTGTCGAATGCTCCTAAAAATGGATTGTTGTGGAAATGTTTATTATAAGGAAATTGACATATTCTCTAGGAAGGACGGGGTGAACGGGCCTGCTAGATTTTCTACATTGAAGACATATACAGGTTGTGATTCTACTTCTGTTAAATCAAGTGAGGCTTCATTGGATTTCTGCTACTGCGGAGATAATCAAATTCAGAGTAGGGGTCAGGACAAAATTAGTCATAGGTGTTCTTGTGTAATAATTACTGTTGAAAGTGTAAATGATCCATTTATCAGTAAGACTGAGAATAGAATAACTGCTACATTACTTCATATGAGATTGTCTATGCTACTGTCCCTAGACCTCCAGTGTGTGAGTATTTTGAATGTGAAGCTCATCCAGAACTGAGGATGGAATAAATGGCTAGGTGTGATATGGCTAATATAAATAATATGCCTAAATTTATATTAATTAGTGGATAAGATATGGGAAGAGGAATTCATGTTGTGAGAGCCAGGGTTAAGGCTAGCATTGGGGCAATAATATATAAATTGATGATGTTGATGGACATAGTGGTTCTTTCATAAGTAATTTCAATGCCTCAGCAATGGATTGTAATAATCCATGGGGGCTGATGATTTTTGGCCCTTTCTGGAATTGTATATAGCTTAGGATTTTCCATTTAGTTAATATGAGGAATGCTATGGTGAATTAAATTGGGTAATTTGTGAAAAACTGTTGATTATAAACATATTCTTAGGAAGAGGACTTGAACCAGTGCAGATAAAAGTTTCAGTTTTACATAATTACCGGGTTCTGCCACCGTAACAAACCCTTTTCTACAGTAGGGTATGTATAAATTAATTGAATGTAGATTATATCATCATTTAGTTTGAAGACATTTTGTAAAGTAAGCCATATTGCTCTTGCCCTTTAATACTGGAAGGAATCTGCAATAGACAGAAACCAACCAGGATGATTCCAGTCTGAACTCAGGTCACGTGAGACTTTAATCGTTGAACAAAGAGACAATTAATAGCAGTTATACGATTGAAATGTCGTTATCCAGCATCAAGGTCATAAACCATATTGCCGATATGAACTCTAGAATACAATTACACTGTTATCCCTAGTAAAACTTGTTCCATTGATCGGTGTTTGAGAAGAACAGGTGATAAAGAATTTTGACTAGCTGGTCTAAATTGTAATCACTCCGAGGTGGTTTTATTCTCCAAAAATAAATAGCGCAAGGGCTCAAGGCACACCAGCTTCAGTAGTTGTGGCACGCAGGCTCACTAGTTGTGGCCCACTGGCTTAGTTGCTCCGTGGCACGTGGGATCTTCCCAGACCAGGGATCGAACCCGTGTCCCCTGAATTGGCAGATGCATTCTTAACCAGTGCATCACCAGGGAAGTCCCAGAATCGTAGCCTCCCTTTTAATACACCTTAAGCCCAAAGAATCCATGGAAGTTTGTTACAGAAAATACAGAGAATAAAATATTGTAAGGACTATAACAGAAGCATATAATACACTGTTCATATAGACACATCCCAAGCAGTTACAAAGTATATTAAAAAGGAGGCTGCAATTTTCAAAGAATAAGATAAATTTTACCCACAAACTCCCAATATTTCCTGAAACGTTGCAATCTGAAACCCTATTGTAGGAAGCAGAAGATTCCAGGAGACATTCTACAAATGAAGGACTCTAAACCCTGTGGGTGGATAAGGAATTCTGGAAGGAAGGTATCCTCACTCAAGGAGAACAGGTTCCTATACTTTTTTCATATCACATCCCTGTACAATTCCCATTGATCTTGGTCCAGGCATTCCCAGTCCTCTTGAGAGAAATCTATGGGCACATCCTGGAATGTCAGCAGTCCCTGAAATTCAAAGTACACATGGCATGTGGCCATGGGAAGAGTTCATAATGTGACCCAAGAAGAAAACAGCAAATTAAGACAACCGGTTTTAATTTAGAAGAGTGTCTTCAATTATCCACTAATATATATACATATATATATATTTTTTTTTTCACAAAGTAACTTTCTCTATTTCTAAATACAATAAAGAGTATGTCATGTGATCCATAAAACCAGTATAGAGACTATACTTATCCGGAAAAGAGATGATAAAATGATGGTTTCAACAATGGCATATGCATTTTGAGTGTTTTATTCATATAAAACTGGAAAAAATGTGCGTATTTCTCAGACAGAAAAGACATGTCGAGGTAGAAATGTACCTTTCAACTATTCATGGGTCCACAAGTACACTGGAGAGATTGTAAAATTGCAGATTCTGATACAGTAGGGCCGGTGGGCCTGAGTTCTATTTTTTTAACAAGCTCATTTTTAACGAGTGATGCCACAGTCTCTGATTGATTAACGACAATTGTGAATAGCAGAGACATAATAAGGAAAGGTAAAAATTCATAGTTAACTTTTAACTTCAAGTGTTTTATGGATTTCACACGTTTAATACGATAGTAAGCACAGCAGCAACCATCATTTGTGAACATTTACTGTAGACCGTGTATCTTTGAGTTTTTGGGTAGGAGTCCAGGAAAAATGCCTGCGCTGCGGCCACAGTGGGCGGGGCCCCCAGGCCGCCCCTCCAGGACCCCCGACGGGGCCCTGCGCTCCTGGCGGCTCCTCCCCCGGCGCCCCGCACCCTCCCGGGAGGCCACGGGGCAGAGCGGCCCCACCCGCTGCGGCCAGAACGGAGCCCGCGTTTCCTCAGAGCTGGAGCTCCCGGCTCGGGGTCTCTTCCTTCCGCCGTCACGGAGCTGCCCCGGGGCCCGAGGGGAGGGCGGCCTCACTGAGGCTGCCGGCTGCGGAGGGGTCCCGGCGGCCGAAGCCGCGACAGTCGTGGGGGCGGCGGGCCTGGTAAGTGGGTCCGGTGCCCGGGCGGCAGCGGAGGAGCAGCTTCTGAGGGGCAGGTGTTCGCTGCCACCCGCCGCTGCTGTGCAGAACGAGCGGCGCCGGGGTCTGGTCCCGGGGAACTTCGGCCCCTCCTCTCGGCCCTGCCCTCGGCCTGGATCGCGGGGCCCGGGGGGCGTGGGGAGGGGGAGGCCTGAGCTTCCTGAGGGGACACGGGGCAAGGGAGGTGCAGGATCCGGCCGCAGCGTCAGCGCCCCTCCTCCCGACCGCGGGGAAAGCGGCCGAAAGTTCCTCCCGAGGCTCGCAGGCCTCTTATTCAGCCGAGGCCCTCTGCGCCCCTTCCTCCCTGGGCTAAAGTACCGGGGGGAGGGGACAGGGCGGGGGGCTGGTGCAGGTGTTGGGGGACGTGAAAAGGTGATTGTCAGCTAAGGAGAGCCAGCTCTCCCAAGGTGAGGAATGCAGGGCTTTCCTTTGTTTGGGAAGATGCCAGAGTCCGGCTCACCGAATTCCTTCCTTTGATATGCACCTCAGCTCTCTGGGGCCTGCATTCTGTATGTGCATATCCTGAGTTCCTCAGGGCCCGCCCGCTCACATTGGAGCGCTGCAGGTGCTGATGGCTGTGACATCCTTTGTTTACTCAGATGGCAAGAAATATTCCATTTCTCACAGGCTTGAGGGGCAGACAGTGAAAAAGAGTCGGAGAATCTCACTCGGCATGTACTTTGGTTTATATATAGATAATATTTATACTTAACTGTGCTAGTAGAGGCTCTCGAGTCCAATCAACTTGTACTACTGCCCTCTATGTATTAATTTCATCAATATCATAAGATAAATGCCTACAGAATGGACTTAATCCAGTTAAATAGCATAATGATTTTTAAAGGAAACATAATAGAAATATAACAACAAAACATTTACCACTAAAGGCTGGGTCTGGAACAACCTAAAGAAATGTTCCATTGTTAAAATATTGAAAGAATATTCAATAGAAATGTCAAGAAAAATGACAAATAATAAGGTCAGCAGAATGTTGAAACGTTCTATCTTTATCATTAAAGTGGCAGAAAATCATTTATTAGTAGGCACTGGGGCAGAAGATGCCTGATTTTATATCTTTGTCATATTTGTGCAGTTGTTTGAACAAGTAACTTAAAGACAAAATGGAAGAACAAGGAGATTTGTGCCTGAGTTCCTTTGATATGAAACGAGGGATGGCCACCTTGTGCCAGGTGTGTTAAGTTTACCTCGCAGGTAGCCCTCAGAGCTCCCGAGAAACAAGGGCTGGAATTTTTCTGCTGGGTGCCCCTTAGCTTCTGTGACTTGATTGATTGTGAGTCATGTTGGGGGAAGACCTGATCACAGGAAGAGGGTGGGAATAGAGTGATTTGGGGAGCAGCTGACAACATTCATCATAGCTCATGGCCTGAATGAATTTTAAAGAAACAGGAAGACAAATGATTCTTATGGGATCCGAGAATGTGAGGGCTGGACAATCCCAGGAAATGAGGAACACCCATCCCATTTTCTAGATGAGGAAACAGAGGCCCAGCAAGGTGATATCCCTCAGCCAAGTTGCACCCGTCTCTCCTCCCCACTACATGGTTCATGTAAGCAGGACTCTTCCTGTCTTGATCAATGCTGAACCCCAAAAAGGGCCACGCATCTAGCAGCTGCTCCACAAATTTTGATTGACTGTATGAACAATGCTATTTCTTTCTTTCTCACTCTTATTCAGGATTGTGCCAAGTACTCCCCAGGTTGCAATATAATTCGATAAATGTAAATATTAATGAGTTTTGTGGTGATGAGGACTTAGGCTTTGAAGGTAACAGACTTGGTTCAGATCCTGGTTCTGCCACTCAATAGCTGTTTGGCTTTGGGAAAATTACTAAACCTCTCTGAGATTATTTCCTCCTTTGTAAAAGTGGGGATAAAACTATCTGAGCCAGCAGAGCACCTGCATGAGACATGTGCACTAAATATTGCTCTTTCTCACTCTCCCACGCCATCTCTCTGTTCTTCCCAGAGAAGTTGTACAGAAGGATATAGTACTTTTACAAAATATATATATATATATATTTATTTATTTATTTATTTATTTATTTATTTATTTATTTATTTATTTATTTATTTATTTATTTATTTATTTATTTATTTATTTATTTATTTATTTATTTATTTATTTATTTATTTATTTATTTATTTATTTATTTATTTATTTATTTATTTATTTATTTATTTATTTATTTATTTATTTATTTATTTATTTATTTATTTATTTATTTATTTATTTATTTATTTATTTATTTATTTATTTATTTATTTATTTATTTATTTATTTATTTATTTATTTATTTATTTATTTATTTATTTATTTATTTATTTATTTATTTATTTTTGGCTGCGTTGGGTCTTTGCTGCTCCATACGGGCTTTTCTCTAGTTGTGGCGAGTGGGGGCTACTCTCTGTTGCAGAGCGCGGGCTTCTCATTGCAGTGGCTTCTCTTGCTGGGCTTGTTGTGGAGCATCAGCTCTAGGCGTGCGGGCTTCAGTAGTTGTAGCCTCCAGGCTCTGTAGTTGTGGCACATGGGCTTAGCTGCTCCGCGGCATGTGGGATCTTCCCTGACCAGGGCTCGAACCCATGTCCCCTGCCTTGGCAGGCAGATTCTTAACCACTGCGCCACCAGGGAAGTCCGATACGGTACTTTATAAAGAGGGGTTTTAATTTAATTCAGATAGTGTACATTTTTCTTGTAGAAAAGATTATTCCACTATAGAAACATTAACACGCAATACCACTACAAATGCAGTATTCTATGGGTTAGATATTATCAGTAAATTTTATAAGGAATTGGCTAAATGCCAAAGCACTAGCAACTGTTGAGTAAGAGGGTTGAAATCTGGGGTGCCCCCACCCCAATTTCAAGAACAACGTGTGTTTTTCAAATCCGTGTTTTCATCTGGTCTTTGTTTCTCATCCATCCTCTGGGTTTGCCTTTCTCAAGTAGGCTCAGATCCTCCGCTTTCACAGCCTCGCGGCTGGCTGTGCCCCAGCTCCTGCCCTGGAACCTCTGCATGCCTGGCTGTGCCTGCTCTCCCTGTGCGTCACCAGCTTTGCCAGGGAGCTGCTGCGTCCTGCACTGCTTGCTGTACCCCAGGGTGCCTAGCCCCTTCTGGTACATGAAGTACACCCTCATACCGTGTGTGCACGCCCATCTCCTTACCTTATATCCTGCCTCTAAGCCAGGCTTGGGGATTAGTCCAGTGTGCATTCAGCTATGTTAGGTGCTGGGATCAAAGTGAAGTTCCCAACTTTTGAAGTTGCAGGCTTGTGGGGCACACAGTGGTTTATAGTCGGATCACCTGGCTTAAAGGGGGGGCTGATTGATTTAAAGCCAGGGCAGCTGACTTAAAGCCTGCGTCCCTCAGCTGCAGGGCGACACCAACTTTGGCGGTGCACGGGTTCGCTCCAAGCCAGCACTGCTGTTCGGGAAGAGCTTCCAGTCACGCCTTAGTGCAGGGGGGCTTGGTCCGTTGTCTTGCCCCTGCCCTCAGAGGGGGGCCACCTGCTCTTCTGGAGGAGAATCAGGGAGGGGGAAGTGCAGAGTCCCGGCTGGTGTTGCGGCACCCCTTGTCTGATGGCAGGGAAAGGGGGAAGGGGCTGTGTGGTGTCCTGGGGCTGGACTCACCAGGTCGACTCAGCCTCTCAACCTCCTAAGCTCCCCCTACACACCCCACAAGAGTTTCCAATAATATGTAATTGCACTTTAGGTTCTCGGTCTTCAAACTCATACCCAGGCTCCCAGGTCCCTTGATTCAGCCAATTCCTCTGTGCTCTTTCTTCTATTAGATACAGTCCCAGAGGGAGGGGCCGGGGGATGGGACTGGAGGGACCCCGGCAACACTGGCCTCAGCTGAGTGCATAGATCAGGGGCCTGCGCTCTCACACGTGTGCGAGGACCCTTAAGGCGGAATCGACGGGGTCAGTTAGAGGCAGTCCTTGCTGCCTCAAGTGCGTATGGATCACCGTCGGGTGGGGAGCCCGCTGAGCCCTGAGAAGTACTGTTAGGAGGATGTGTTCCTCCCCCGGCTTCAAGGACGTGGGTGGGCTTCACGGCTCCAGTTCCCCTCCAGGCCTCCGGGTCCGACTGCAACCCAGCGCCCTTGCAGACCTGCCTTACTGTCCCAGAACGTGCCAGGCTCCATGAAGAATCCAGGCTGCAGAGATGGTGCCTGAGCGCTCCAGCTTAAGAAGTGCGGTCCCTGGGGACCAAACAGTGGAGGCAGGAATGGTGAAGGGAGTAGGGGGGGTAGGGAGGGGTGGCTGCCCTGGGAGACGTTGAGAGAGAAATATCGCCCCCCACAGCCCCTGCCCCCTGCAACTGACCCACTGATGCCATAGGATCTCAGGGCCCTTTAGTCAGAGATGCCTCTGCTTCTTTACTCCTGTGTTCAAAACTATGCAAAACCAACTCTTCATCCTCTTACTGCCTTGCCAGCACTTTTAAAGCACTGTTCTTTTGAAGCACTCGTTCCCTAAACTGCAGTTTGGAGCTGCCCCATCTATTTAAAAGTGTTTTCCTTAAACTGAGACTAAATCCTCCTCTTTTGGATAAACGACCTTCACTTCAGAGGAGATCGTCTTTTCTGCCCATTCCTTCCTTCTACTGCCCTCTTAAAAACCCCTGTGTTTAAAGAGCTTGGTGATTTATTTTTTGCTTGATGTCAAAAAGAAACCTTCCCCATGCACCCCAAAAAGATTTCCTGGAACATAGGTGTTTCAAGACCATGACAGTGTTTTGCAGTTAGTATACACTGGGTAGACTGCCTAGCAATCCCTCCAAGAGGCAGAGGGGAGCAACACCTTTACTTATTTCATTGGATGCCCTTCAAATTTAGGAAGGTCCCATTCTTATGACCCAGCAGATAAGACAGAGCCCTGGATGGCTGTGGCTGTGATTAGATAACTTCTGGTGATTTTATTTCCCTTACTGAGCTGCTGCTTCTAGCTTAAATTCATTTTGTTACCTGTCCATTTTTAAAGAAAGACTGACAAAGTCACTGTAATAGGTCAGGAGTCTGAGCTCAGGGTTGGTCAGAGGTACGCACAGGGAGGAAGGTGGATAAAAATAGGTGGGTAAAATAGGAGGGTTGGCAAGTACAGCCAGGACACCCGTGTTCACCGTGCATACTAAGAAAGGCCAGAATCTCCTCATTTATCTCTGGTGGGAAGTTCTGATGGTTCACAGGATCAAACTCAAATCATATTTAAACTAGGGGATATTCCTGAGCATGAAGGGAAGTATCCATCCCTAGCAGGAGTCGCTACAGAGGAATAAAGACGTAGAGAACGGACTTGAGGACACAGGGAGGGGGAAGGGTAAGCTGGGATGAAGTGAGAGAGTGGCATGGACATATATACACTAGCAAAGGTGAAGTAGATAGCTAGTGGGAAGCAGCTGCATATAGCACAGGGAGATCAGCTCGGTGCTTTGTGACCACCGAGAGGGGTGGGATAGGGAGGGTGGGAGGGAGACGCAAGAGGGAGGGGATATGGCGATATATGTATACGAAGAGCTGATTCCCTTTGTTATACAGCAGAAACGAACACAACATGGTAAAGCAATTGTACTCCAATAAGGATGTTAACAACAACAGCAAAAAAACCCCCAAAACTAAGTCAATCACGCCAACGGAGACATTGTATATGCTTACAGTTCAAGAAATCCACAAGAGAATCTTTTATTCCGTATTCAATGAATGGTCCATTCGAAAAGAAAAAACACTTTCTAAAATGTTGTTTTCCCATTTATTGTTCAGAACATTTTTATACCTCTTCATTTCCTACTCTCCAAAGCCCAGTCACTTGAGTTACAGGGAAGCAGCTGATTGAGTTAAAGTTGGATCATGTGATTTAAAAACCAGTGGCAGTTGATTGATTTAAATCCCAGTCATATGACATGAGGAGAGGGTGCTAAAAACTGTTTTTTCATCTCTGGCTCAGAATATCCTATTTACCTTGGTTTTTCTTACGATTTAACACACTGGAGCTGTCTCTCCTTGGAATCATCAGGAGAAAAATATAGTATTTCAGGTTCATTCTTGAAACCAACTTCTCACTGTTAAGGTGTATTGACTAAAAGATCTTCCTTCTTCAAGAGATTCCATACCTCTGTAGGACACTTCATTGTAATTGGAGAAAAAAGAAGAATGAAATCAGGCCAGCAACTGCAGGAGGCCAAGGCAGCCCCCAGGACTAGGGAAGGAGGAGGAGGAAGGGCTGAGAGTTGCCATTAGAGCACACAACCTTCAGAGGGCGCTGACAACAGCACAAAAACCCCCAAAACTAAGTCAATCACGCCAACGGAGGCATTGTATATGCTTACAGTTCAAGGAATCCACAAGAGAATCTTTTATTCCGTATTCAATGAATGGTCCATTCGAAAAGAAAAAACACTTTCTAAAATGTTGTTTTCCCATTTATTGTTCAGAACATTTTTATACCTCTTCATTTCTTACTCTTCAAAGCCAAGTCACTTGAGTTACAGGGAAGCAGCTGATTGAGTTAAAGTTGGATCATGTGATTTAAAAACCAGTGGCAGTTGATTGATTTAAATCCCAGTCATATGACATGAGGAGAGGGTGCTAAAAACTGTTTTTTCATCTCTGGCTCAGAATATCATATTTACCTAGGTTTTTCTTATGATTTAGACAACTTGAGCTGTCTCTCCTTGGAATCATCAGGAGAAAAATATAGTATTTCAGGTTCATTCTTGAAACCAACTTCTCACTGTTAAGGTGTATTGACTACAAGATCTTCCTTGTTCAAGAGATTCCATACCTCTGTAGGACACTTCATTGTAATTGGAGAAAAAAGAAGAATGAAATCAGGCCAGCAGCTGCAGGAGGCCAAGGCAGCCCCCAGGACTAGGGAAGGAGGAGGAGGAAGGGCTGAGAGTTGCCATTAGAGCAGACAACCTTCAGAGGGCGCTGAAGCCCCGGCAGAGCCCACCTGCCACTTCCAGTTCGGCACTCCAGGGTCAGATTTGGGCTTGGAGATGGGGTTGCTGTAACCCCAAGGAGGTGAGCAGAGAGGAGGAGTTGATTACCAGTCTCGTCTGACTCTCTGGCCCAAATTGCCTGGCTTCACAGGGGGGACAGAGTTTTGCTTTCGGCCACTGATGGGGCACTTCCAGGCTGGTGGGGTTGCCAGTGGGCCGACAGCCTGACAGGCTGACTGCGGTGTGACCGCCCTTTGTTTCTCCAGAATGTGTACATCAGGAGGTGCATGGTTGTGGGACCCCATTCACCGCCCTCCCCCCGCAAGGGGGATGGCACCTTCCCTGGCTGTACCCTATGATCACCAGGTACTTGGAATGGATGCAAGTATTTTGACTTCAAGGAAAAGCTCACATAACTGCTTCTGCCTCACCATGTGTGGGATTTACTATAATGGAAGGACATTATAAAGAACAGTTAGAAAACTCACCCTTTGGTCTCCATGTAGGAGTTTATTTTGCATGAATCCCTCCTACGTGAGTAGATAGCAGAGGTTTATTTTTGTTCCTGTGTGTGTAGTTGTGGCAGAGGATGTAGGTATGGTGATTTGAAGCCCTCAAAGAAATATTCTCAGAACTCTCAAGACTTCTCCTGATTGGAACCGAAAGAGACCTGGAAAAGGTGGAAAAGAAAAGGAGGAGGGAGAACGAATGGCTGTTTCTCAGTAGATTCACCTTCCTGGTTGATTGTTCTCTCTTCTCCTTTCTTTTAACTTCTATGTATGTGTAATGGAATAATGCAGAAAGGCTGATTTTTATGCTTTAAAAGATTTTACATCACAAAGAAACTAGAAGTGGCTAACAGGACATATTCAAATCAATTTTACATGGAGACTTTGATATTAAATTTGTATCCTAAAATGGGTTACTCCAAATTTTCTCTTTCTTTTTGAGTGAATATTTGTAACATATTTTTGTAGATAATAATTTACCCTAGATATACAAAATTGTGAGAATGGGTACCATTTTTCTCCACTTAAATGATTTCTTTTAAATAAATAGATTGTACACTTCAAATGCCAATGTTGTGTCTTACATGTTGTTTTTAATTCCTTGATTTTCAAAACATGTGTTTATTTAATTGATTTCTATCTAATAATCTTTCTCCCCTTTATTGTTTCTTACTTTATATTTTATTGATCTATAATTAATATACATTATTATATTAGTTTCAGAGGTACAACATAGTGATTCATATATGTTTAGGTTCTTCTCCATTTATACTTATTATAAAAGAGTGGCTATATTCCCCATGCTATACAGTACATCACTGTA
>NW_021146138.1:14427-19271 GCF_002837175.3 Physeter macrocephalus
AAATTTTAAAATTACTTTTTCAAGTTCTGTGAAAATGCTTTGGTATTCTGATAGGGATTGCATTAAATCTGTAGGTTGTCTTTAGTAGTATGGTTATTTTAACAGTATTAATTCTTCCAGTCCAAGCACATGTTATATTTTCCCATCTTTTTCTGTTGCCTTCAACTTCTTTCACCAATGGATGATAGATTTCTGAGTACATGTCTTTTACTGCTTAGGTGTGTTTGTTCCTAGGTATCTTATTCTTTTTGGTGTGATTGCATATGGTATTGTTTTCTTAATTTTTTTCTTTCTGACAGCTTTGAGTTTTGTTTTTTTCTTCTTTTTCTAATTCCTTCAGGTGTAATGTTAGGTTGTTTATTTGAAATTTTTCTTGTTTCCTAACAATAAGCTTGTATCACTATAACTTCCCCCTGTGAACTGCGTTGGCTGTGTCCCATAGACTTTGGATCATTGTGTGTTCATTTTCATTTCTCTTGGGTATTTTTAGAATCCCTCTTTAATTTCTTCAGTGTTCTTTCTTCTCCTTTTATTCCCTTCATCTGTGATGTGAGGACTATCTTTAATATTGTGTTTGGATTTCTTTCAGTTGTGTGTGTGTGTGTGTGTGTGTGTGTGTGTGTGTGTGATTATTTAAGTTGCTGAGCTCTTAATTTCACATGGACACTAACAACCCTGCATTGTTACTCTGCTCCCCCACAGTTACTGAATTTGACCTTATATTTTACAACTACTTGTTTTGTGTGTCCCTTAACTTCTTATTGTGGATATAGTTGATTTTATTAGTATTTCCTTTCATCCTTCCTATTAGCTGTGTACATGGTTGATTTACTACCATTGTTGAATATTTGCCTTATCCAATGAGGTTTTTCCTTTAGTAAGTTCCTTTCCTAGTTTTTATGTTTCAGTCGTGGCCTTTTCTTTTTCACTTAGAAAAGCCCCTTTAAGATTTCTCATCCAGCTGGTTTGACGATGCTGAGCTCTTTTAGTTTTGCTTCTCTGTAAAACTTTAGATCTCACCATCAAATCTGAAGGAGAGCCTTGCTGGGTAGAGTATTTTTGGTTATAGGCTTTTCCCTTTCATGACTTTAAATATACCATGCCACTCCCTTCTGGCATGCAGAGGTTATCCTGAAAAGTCAGCTGATAATTTTATGCAAGTTCCCATCTTTGTAACGTGTTGCTTTTCCTTTGCTCCTTTTAATAGTGTCTTTTTATCTTTATTTTTTTTTCCATTTTAATTACAATGAGTCTTGGTGTGGTCCTCTTTGGGTTGATCCTGCTTTGGCCTTACTGTGTTTACTGGACTTGGATGTCTGTTTTCTTTCCCAGGTTATGGAAGTTTTCAGCTCTTATGTCTTCAGGTATGTTCTACATTGCTTTCTCTTACCTTTTTGCTTCTGGGACCAGTATAATGCAAATATTAGTACACTTGATGTTGTTTCACACGTCTGTTCAACTTTCCTGATTTCATTTTAACCTATTGTTTGTCCGTTCATCTTCAGTGACTGCCAGTACTCTGTCCTTCAGTTTTCTGATTCATTCCTCTGTATCATTTTGTCTACAGTAGTTTCCTTTTAGTGTATTTTGCATTTCAGTTATTGTATTCCTACTGTCTGTTGTGTTGTTCTTTAATGGTCTCACTCTTTTTTAAAAAAAATTCGAACTTCGTGCTCTGGTTGTCCATTCTTCTCCTGAGTTCTTTGATCATCTTTACAGTCATTACCTTGAACTCTTTGTTGAGGAGATGGGCTATCTCCACTTCGCTTAGATCCTCTTCTGAGTTCTTATCTTGTTCCTTCATTTGGATCGTGTTTCTGTATCACCTCATTTTTCTAAACTTGCTGTTTTTATTGCTCTGTACGTAGTAGGTTTGTTACATTTCCTGACCTTGGAGAAGTGGCCTTTTGTAGGAGAGGTCCTCTGTGTTGAGGCGATTGGCTATCTCCACTTCACTCAGATCTTCTTCTGAGTTCTTATCTTATTCCTTCATTTGGATCATGTTTCTGTATCATCTCATTTTTCTTAACTTGCTGTTTTTATTGCTCTGTATGTAGTAGGTTTGTTACATTTCCTGACCTTGGAGAAGTGGCCTTTCGTAGGAGAGGTCCTCTGTGTCCCAGCAGCCCACTGTCCCCTGGCCACTAGAACGATATGTTCTAGGTGTACCCCCTATGTGGGCTGCTTGGGCTCTTCTGTTGTGGTGGGCTGAGTACTGTGTGTGGTCTTGTAGGCTTGGCTGCCCCCAGAGTGCTTGTTTACCAGACTCTGCCTTGTATGGAGGCTGTCTGTGCTGCTTGGCGAGGCTAAATCATAAGGTGTATGAAGGCTGTCTGTGCTGCTTGGCGAGGCTAAATCATAAGGCAGCTTGCTGAAAAGCTCTGGGAGACACCAAATCTAGTGCTGGTTCACTTATGGGTAGAACTGCAGTCCAGGTGATAGCAGGGCTAGTGCCCAGTCACTGGTCCTGGGGCTATGCTGGCTACTGGGAGGAAGACACAGGTCCTGAGTTCTGGCTGCAGGCCCCAGGAGTCGCAGAGTTGGTGTTGGATCACTGTCCCTGACACAGCTCCCTGAAGGGTCTGGGGTATCCCTCATCTTGTGTTGGCATTCTGACGGGCAGGGTCAGGAATCCCAGCTGAGCCCATGGCTGCTTCTGGCCTGTAAGGGAGTGTTCTGGTCACACAGGCTGCTGGGCTGTGGTATTCCTGCAGCTGGTGTGTGCCTGTTGGTGTATGAGGCTGATCCCAAGGCTAGAGCAGGTTTTCGGTTGTGTAGGTCAAAGCTCCATCCAGTCCCTGTGTAGTAATCACCTGCCAGCGGTGAGGCTGAATCCAAGGCCAGAGCAGGCTCACTTGTCAGAGGGGCCAGGGACTCTGGGGCTGGTGCCTGTCCACTGAGGTGTGGAGGCTGGTCCTGGGGCTTTTGGTGGCTGGGCCCATGTCCAGGGGCAGCTGTGCACTGAGGGTCTGAAGGCAGCCTGTTGGCTGGTGGATGTGGCTGTGCCCCTGCTCAGTTAGTTGCTTGGACTGCAGCCCCCTAATGTTTGTGTGTGTAGTGTGGTGGAAATGGGTAGGGCTATGTCCTAAGGCTAAAAAGATAGAGGGAGGATTCTGAAATTTTGCTTGCTGGTACCAGTGGCCACGAGGTAGCAGGAGCTTCCCCAAATGGCTGCTACAAGTGTCCATGTCCCTGAGGCTGTGCTGTAGTTGCCTCTTGCGTCTCTGGATGACTCTCCAAGATCAGGAGGTAGGTGTGACCAGGATCCTTTCAAATGACTGCTTCTGTTCTGATTCTCGGATCATGTGGGATTTTGTGAGCATCTTTTGAGAGTGGAATCTCTATTTCCCACAACCCTCTGGCTCTCTGGAAAATAAGCGCTCCTGGTATTCAAAGCCCAACTTTCTAGGAACTCTTCTTCCCAGCACAGAATCCCTGGGCTTGGGAGCCTGATGTTGGGTACATACCCCTTGCTACCTGGGAGCCCCTCAGAAATTGTAATAATTCTCCCATGTGTGGGCCACCCCCCCGTTGGTGTGGATCTTGACGCTATTGAGATGTTGCCCGTCCTCCCTTCCTTGCCGAGGGGCCTTCCGCGTCTCTGGATGACTCTCCAAGATCAGGAGGTAGGTGTGACCAGGATCCTTTCAAATGACTGCTTCTGTTCTGATTCTCGGATCATGTGGGATTTTGTGAGCATCTTTTGAGAGTGGAATCTCTATTTCCCACAACCCTCTGGCTCTCTGGAAAATAAGCACTCCTGGTATTCAAAGCCCAACTTTCTAGGAACTCTTCTTCCCAGCACAGAATCCCTGGGCTTGGGAGCCTGATGTTGGGTTCATACCCCTTGCTACCTGGGAGCCCCTCAGAAATTGTAATAATTCTCCCATGTGTGGGCCACCCCCCTGTTGGTGTGGATCTTGACGCTATTGAGATGTTGCCCGTCCTTCCTTCCTTGCCGAGGGGCCTTCCATATGTCTTTAGCTGTAAAAGAGCTTTCATGGTGGGTTCCGCCTTTTTCATCAGTTGCTGTTCTGTAAACAGTGGTGGCTTTGGTGTGCGCATGAGAGGCATCCAGCTCTGGGTCTCTGAACGCTACCATCTTGGACAATCTCTCCACTTCATTCTTAAATCATATTATTTAATTATTCTTAGTATCTTGTTTGATTAGCGACAGTTTGAAATTTATTATCACTCATGTTTACTTCGCCTGTTTTACAAAATTGAATAGTGCATTCATTCATTTTGAAATGAAGGTAGTGACCTGTGGATTTCCATACCTCAAAAATCAAGGATAGGACAAAAGCCTTTTCTACCTGTGTTACCCTCAAACTCTGCACCCCAGCCCAGCCTGGGGATTAACCTCTTGCACCCATGCTCACCTTCTGTTTTTGGACCGTAAACCATCACTGCATCTGTATGTGTGTTGACAAAGTGAACTCTAGTCTTTCCTGTTTTTCTGTTTTGTTTTTTGGGTTACGGAACTGTCCTACTATGAATGTACATTTACTGGTCTGCTGAAGTTCATATATAAACCTGTCAAACACGTTAGCAGAAGTGGAATTGCTTGTATATACACTTTGCTAAATTTTAGAGACAATGTTAGAACAGAAGTAAATTGTATTTCAAATGCCACAATATTCTCACACCATGAAAACCCTTCCCTTTTTAATATATTTGTGTGTAGTTTATCTTTATACCCATACTATATTTCCCAGAGATGGGTAAGTGTTATGTTTCTTGCCAGAACATTTACCATATTGTTCAAAGTCAGGCGTTTTGTGGTTTTAGCTTGATCATATTTCCATGAACTCGCAAATACAAGATCTTCTCTCACACTGTCT
>NW_021146138.1:20216-28383 GCF_002837175.3 Physeter macrocephalus
TGTTTAAAGGATATAGAGTTACAGTTTTAAAACGTAGAAAAGAATTAGAAAGATAAATGGCGATGTTGATCGTCCAATAATATGAATGTATTTAATATTACTGTACGGTGCACTTTATAATAATTAACATGTTATATTTTATGTTATTTGATTTTACCAACATACAAAATTGGGAAAGAATGTAATATGAGGAAAGGGAGTGGACCTGGGTTAGAGCAGAGAGTAATCAGAAGGGTGAGACACTGCATATGTTGAAGAAGAAGAGTTGAGAGTCTTCATTGGTCAGAAGAGACTTTATAAAAAAGAAAACAATTACTCTGAGGGTGTATTAAATAGATATCTGTGGGTGTACTGTTATCTCCCATGGGTTATCTTAAAGAGTCTTTAATAAAGTCCATAAGGCTTGCTGAGGCTTTTTACAAAACTGGATTCCCTAGGAGATAATTGGAGGGTGGTACTTAAGTTTATGTCTAGGTTGACAGATTTTGCAGGGAACACGAACCTGAGAACAGTGGAGGTCCTGAGAGTGTAAGTACATGGAAATTAGAAAAAAAAATAATAAAGGGAATTAGGAAAACTTTGGACTTCGAAGGTCATGTATTACTGAGTCAGACCTGAGGTTTCTAAGGAGTTATATACACAGTTGCTATTTGGATTACTTGTTGATAAAGATCAGTGGAAAAACTAGAGTCGTTTCCAAGTGTAGGTAAGATATATTGAGAGAATGGAGGTGGAGAGCAGGGAGGCCCAGAGAAAAGTGGGAAGGTCATATTGGGCTAAGGTGGTGGTAATATCCAGCAGAACAGATGGTAGGGGAGAGTATGGATTCATCTTTCTTCTTTTGGTTCCCCACCTCATCCTTAATAATTCTTTGGGAATATTTCATTGCTCTGTGATGCAGGTACAGAATTCGAGTGAGGAGACTACACCCTCAGTGTCCAGCTGTCTGAGTCCTCAGTGTGCTTCAAATGATGGAGAACTATTTCTTCTTTATGAGAAGAGTTAGTACCTCATAGCTAAGCTTAAGCTGGAGCTTATGCAATATTGATTCCACTTTATATATACTGTTGGCATAGAGGTTCCTCCTCCTCTTTTCTTGACCATTATGAAATGAATCTGTATTTCTCAATATTTGGGTACATCAGATAAATGCATTAAGTAAAGGAATCTTATATATTGCTCCGTGCATAGTTTGCTCTTTCTTGTTTCTCCTTTACCTTTACTAAAGTAGCACAGGGAGAGACCCTGAAATGTTCTTATCAGGAGAGATTAGGACATCATATTTCTAGAGAGGTTGGTTGGACAGAGCAGCAGTCCCAGTGAGAATCAAAGCTTCTGTTTCTACTTGGAAGTGTACCTGTATAGAGTAGAGGGCTCCAGGAACTATCCTAGACTATTCCAAAATCCCTGCGGGAGATCATTAAGAGAGGCAGGATCTGCTACCAGGTCAGGGTACTATGACACGTTTGTCAGTCATCTGATATGAGATTCTCAGAGCCAATCCCATATGGTAGGGCTGAGTGCAGAGTGATGCAGAACCTGTGAAAGCCTTTGATTGCATGTTAAAGATGAAGCTCTGATTTTGGGGAGAATTTTCTTACCTGACTGAATGTCACCCTTCTGCGCGGATGAGATTCTGTGCTTTTCTTCTCTTGATGACCACTGACTGCAAATCATTAGAAGCTCATGTCTAGAAAGCATTCTTTATTTAATTTCTTAGAGAAGAAAACATAGAAAACATTTTTATCCACTTTCAAATTGAGGATCAAGGGGAATGACATCAGTGAAAATGTCAGAGTAGGGAGCGCTGGCTTGTGTCCATTGCCACAAACACTGACATACGTGGTAAAACCTGTCAGAATGATCTTATCAGCACATGTAAGTTTTCTTTTCTTTTCGCCCTGTAGATTTATCTTTCATTGAAACTGAACTTACTACAGGATGTGGAGAATAAACAAGGAAGTAGAAAATGTATTTCCTGATGAGAGAATCAGTAAGTCACATTAGCTGTTCTGAGCTATGTCTTAGTCACCGTGACTGTAATTAAAACAAACAAAAAACAAAACACTTTGTTTTTGGTAAGTCAGTTCTGACATTTCTTCGTTAAAGACAAGGTAACAGATACAGACTTAGGTCTACCAGAATTGAGCAAAATTTTGATTGTACCTGTGCTGAATATATGAGCATGACCTGCTATAAATCTTCATTATACTTATTGCCACAACTGACAAATTCCCTTTTCCCACTCCTGATATGTTGCATGTAAGGAATGCATAGGTCACTAACCCCAGCTGGTCACAGGTAAACTCTGCCACATGGATTACTGTATGTTTTCCTGCCGGAAGATTACACATTCTCGAGTATCATGCCTGCAGAGTATCTGGGCTCTTCTTTTTTCTGGATAATTTTATGAGAAATATATAAATTGTATTTGCATATTCTTCATGTTTTTATTTATCCATTCTCTTTCAAGTCCTAAGTGCAAATATTAAAATGATTTCCAAGAGAGTGGTAAATAAGACAGCTACATTTATGCTCCAAAATTAGCAATAAAGCATAATACAATTGTAAATGCATTAATGTGTGATTAATATGTAGATATTTATGTAAACGCAATTTTAGTAATGCTTTGTGGAGAGCTTCAGAATCTAAGTATTAAAAAAAAAGAAGAAGGAGTTCTTGAAACTCTCAGGGAATTATGGAGAAGTCTTTGTGTCTATAAATATCAATCTGAAATAATGCATATTCTCAGAAATAAACTAGCCATAAAATTGTAGGAAAAAACTTCATGAAATGAAAGAGCATGTGATGGCCATAGAAGAAAAATAATATTCTCAAAGAATAATAAACAGTGTGGAGTTCAGCAGAAGGGTAATACAGATTCAGAGAATAAATCTTTGGAGAGCCTAATTATGAGTTCCTCATATTTCATCTTTGGAGAGACAGTAGTCAGTCATTTGAAATATGATGTTATAAGATGACGTTAACATACTTAAATACTTTCGTTTAGAAATGACCACCTAGAACCAGAATAAATGAAAGAGATCACAAAATTATGTTTTTGTTGATTTTTAAAGACCTCAGGTGAGTGCTCATAATTTAAAAATACATGATGTCTTTCACTGCAAAGTAAAGAAACTGTTACAGTGGAGGATTACTGGACTGAATGTCAATATTATGACATAGTATGAGTGTGTTTCATGTTTGGTAATTGCAATCATTGTTGCTTTTGTTGTGGTCATCCATTTATAATGCTTGGTGTCATTTGATTTATCTGTTGTAAAAATAAAATACAGTCTGTGTGTGTACAAAAAACATACGTGATGTCTTGATAAAGTATGGAATTTGAGATCTGGAAAAAGCATTTATTTTCTGTAATGCTAGGATGCTAATTGGACATATTTGCAAGAAAGGGATTTCAGGATGCAAATCTCGTGTCTCTAAGGTGGGAAGTCAGTTCATTGCAGAACATTCTATTAAACTTGTGTGAGTGGAGAAATAATTCTTTGCAAGGAAGAGGTCTCGAATCCCTTTTTAATAGTTAGTGGTTTATAGTATACCGAATGAGGAAAATGGCTATTTCTGAACTTTAGAAAAAAATAATATAGTTTTTCTGCATTTATATTAAGAAGCTGATGTAGCATATCAAAAATTCTTTATTTTGAAAAACAATGTAATTAATTTGACATAATTCATATATATTGAACCTGTGGTACACACACACAATAAAACTTACATTCAAAAAATTTTTTGCACTTAAGAAATATTTTCTAGTGTAGTTAATTTACAATGCTGTGGGTTTTTTTAAATACATGTTTATTGGAGTATAATTGCTTTCTAACACGGTATTAGTTTGTGCTTTACAACAAAGTGAATCACCTATAAGTATACATATATGCCCCATATCTCCCCTCTTGAGCCTCCCTCCACCCTCCCTATCCCACCCCTCTGGGGGTCATAAAGCACCGAGCTGATCTCCCTGTGCTATGTGGCAGCTTACCACTAGCTCCTTTACGTTTGGTAATGTATATATGTCAGTGATACTCTCTCACTATGTCCCTGTCTCCCCTTCCCCCCTGTGTCCTTAAGTCTGTTCTCTACATCTGTGTCTTTAGTCCTGTCTTGTCACTAGGTTCGTCAGTACCATTTGTCTAGATTCCATATATATGTGTTCACGTATGGTATTTGTTTTTCTCTTTCTAACTTACTTCACTCTGTATGACAGACTCTAGGTCCAACAACCTCACTACAAATAACTCAATTTTGTTCCCTTTTATGGCTGAGTAATACTCCATTATATATATGGGCCACATCTTCTTTACATATTCATCTGTCAATGGACATTTAGGTTGCTTCTATGTCCTGGCTATTGTAAATCGTGCTACAGTGAACATTGTGGTACATGTACATTTTTGAATTATGGTTTTCTCCGGGTATATGCCCAGTAGTGGGATTGCTGGGTCATCTGATAATTCTATTTTTAGCTTTTAAGGAACCTCCATACTGTTCTCTATAGTGGCTGTATTGGTTTACATTCCCACCAACTGTGCAGGAGGGTTCCCTTTTCTCCACCTCCTCTGCAGCCTTTATACATTGTTGTATTAATTTCTGCTGTGCAGCAAAGTGATTCAGATATATATATATATATATATATATATGTATATATATATACATTATGGTTTATCACAGGATGTTGAATATAGTTTCCTCTGCTATACAGTAGGTCTTTGTGGTTTGTCCATCCTATGTAGAATAGTTTTCTTCTGCTATTCCAAAACTCCCAATCTTTCCTTCGCTCTCTCCTTGGCAACCACAACTCTGTTTTCTGTATCTGTGTGTCTGTTTCTGTTTCGCCGACATGTTCAAAACTCCCAATCTTCCCTTCGCTCTCTCCTTGGCAACCACAACTCCGTTTTCTGTATCTGTGTTTTGTTTCTGTTTCGTTGACATGTTCATTTGTGTCCTGTTTTCGATTCCACATGTAAGTGATGTTATATGCTATTTGTCTTTCTCTTTCTGACTTACTTCACTTAGTACAATTATCTCTAGGTCCATCCATGTTGCTGCAAATGTCATTATTTCATTCTTTTTTATGTCTGAGTAATAGCTATTGTATACGTATACCACACCTTCTTTATACATTCATTTTTCAATGAACATTTAGGTTGTTTCCAAGTCTTGGTTATTATAAATAGTGCTGCTATGAACATAGGGTTTCATGTATCTTCTTGAATTATAGTTTTGTCTGGATATATGTCCACAAGTGGGATTGCTAGATCATACGGCAACTCTCTTTATAGTATTTTTGAGGAACCTCCATACCATTTTCCATAGTGGGTGCACCTACTTACATGGCCACCAACAGTCTAGAAGGGTTCCTTTTTCTCCATACCCCCTCCAGCATTTGTTAATTGTAGATTTTTTTTAATGATGGCCATTCTGATCAGTGTGAAGTGATACCTCATTGTAATTTGGATTTACATTTCTCTAATCATTAGTGATGATGAGCATCTTTTCATGTGCCTATTGGCTATACTTATGTCTTCTTTGGAGAAATGTTTATTTAGGTCTTCTACCCATTTTTCCATTGAGTTATTTGTTATTGAGTTGTATGAGCTGTTTGTATAGTTTGGAAATTAAGCCCTTGTCAGTCTCATCATTTGCTAATATTTTCTCCCAGTCCATAGGGTGTATTTTCATTTTGATTATGGTTCCCTTTGCTGTGCAACAGCTTATAAGTTTGATTTGTTTTTGTCTCTTTTTTGCTTTTACAGTAAGTCCCCTACATATGAACAAGTTCTGTTCCAAGAGTGCGTTTGTAAGTCCAATTTTTTGTAAGTCCCACAAAGTTAGCCTAGGGACCCAACTTACACAGTCAGCTATATGGTATTGTACCGTAATATGTTTATAATACTTTCCATGCAAACAATACATAAAAAACAAACACAAAAATAAAGAAAACATTTTTAATCTGATAGTACAGTGAGTTGAAAAGTACAGTAATACAGTACGACGGCTGGGATACTCGGGCTGGCATGGAGGGAAGAGGCGAGAAGAGTTACTGACTGGAGGAGGCAGAGGAGGTGGGAGAAGGTAGAAGTGAAGGATTATCAGCAGTAGGAGAAAGAGGGAAAGCTGCCATTTCACTCATGCCTGACGTTGATGGCACAGGTTCTGGTTCCTTGCTGGATTTAATTCTATCTACCCTCTTGAAAAAATGATCCATTGATGTCTGGGTAGTAGTTCCTTTTGTCACATCATAGGTGACAAGGTAGCACTGGATAGCATTCTGAATGGCTGCCACCTTTGGGTACCATTCTAGGTTCGGGTCCTGTGCCTCAAAAACTAACAGTGCTTCCTCAAATAAAGAAGATTCCGTTGCCATTTTCTGTGTCGTGAATCTGTTCAGTTCTTCAGTTACCTCTTCTTCCTCCTGTCCCTCTTCATCCTTTCTCTGGGCCTCCAATTCCATCAGTAAGCTCCTCATGTTGTACAGCAAGGAGTTCAATGAAATCGTCCTCTTGCAGATCTAGCTGCAGCTTCTCGCTGTGGGTCACTACGTTGCTGAAGACCTCTTCGGACTTCTGATCGACTTTCTCAAATCCACAAAAATCATGAACAAACTGTGAGCGAAGGTTCTTCCAAACCCCATCCATGGTGCCCACCATACCCACACACCGTGCAAAGTCGGTATTTTTTATGGTCTTGTAGATGTTATAGTCCTTCCAAAGTTGTCCCTAGGTTGTTCCTGATTTGTCACTTACCTTTACTGCCTGACAAAAAGTGTGACATAAATAATATTTCTTGAAAGTCACTCTAACTCCCTGGTCCATAGGTTGGATGAGCAGTGCAGTATTCGGTGACAGATGCACTACTTTGACGTTGGGATGAAAGTCATCCATGGATGGGGGATGGCCCAGAGCATTGTCGAGCAGCAAAAGAATGTTCTGCTGGAACGTCCTTCTCCAAGCAATATTCCTCTACCTCTGGGATAAAGTGGTGGTAAAAGCAGTCCTGGAACGTGGCCTGTGCAATCCACGATTTAGGGTTATGCTTCCACACAACAGGAAGAGAGCCCTTGGCTATGTTTTTAAGGGTTCTTGGGCTCTCTGAATGATAAACTAAGAGAGGCTTCAGCTTCAATTCACCAGAAGCATGGCCACAAAACAACAGTTAGCCTATCCTTTGCTGTTTTACAGCCCGGCACCAACTTTTCCTCCTTACTGATGTAAGTTTGGTCTGGCATCTTCCAGTACAGTTGTGTCTCATCCACATTAAAAACCTGGTTGGGTAAATACACACCAAAATCAATAATTTCTTAAAGTGTTTCCGGAAGTTCCTGGACAGCTACCCTATACGCACTTGCTGCCTCTCCACTTACTTTTACATTGTGAAGTTTGGCTCTAGCCTTGAACCGATGAAACCAGCCATGGCTGGCATTAAAAGATGTGCCCTCTGATTCTTTGCCGTGTTTCTTCTTCAAGTCTTCACAAAGGCCTTTAACTTTCTCTTGAATCAGAATGAAGCTGAGCAGGGCTCAGCGCTGATGTTGTTCCTGCATCTGCACACTGAGAAGTTTCTCCATCTCCTCCAGCAGTTTGCTATGCTTCTTCGATATTTTGTCAACATCGTTGGCACAGCAGACTTCACACATTCCATGATCTTGTCCTTGTTCTTCAGATTCGTGCCAATGATTGAATGATTCATGTTATAAGAATGAGAGAGGTCTAACATCTTTTTGCCTCGATCCACTCTCAATTACTTTCACTTTTGTTTCCATCATTATCGCTTGGTGCTTCTTAACAATACCAGCTACATCACTGCTGCTTTTACGCTTGCCTCCAGACATCTTGGGCTTGAAATAAAGGTACTGTACTACTGTACTCTATACAGTACTGTAAAGTACACAAAAGCACAACCACTTATAGAGGATGCATGCACGTGACAGTGTATGCCAGACACATGAACTAACTTACATGATTGGACATGCGAATGGACGTTTGCATCTTTGAAAGTTTTCAACTTGAAAGTTCGTATGTAGGTGACTTACTGTATTTCTCCTGCCTAGGGAGAACTACCTAGGAAAACTGTGGTATGATCTATGTCAGAGAATGTTTGGCTTATGTTCTCTTCTAGAAGTTTTAAGGTGTCTTATCTTATATTTAAG
>NW_021146138.1:30923-31036 GCF_002837175.3 Physeter macrocephalus
TTCTCGAGAGTGGCTGTATCAATTTACACTCCCACCAATGGGGCAAGAGGGTTCTCTTTTCTCTACACCTCTGCAGCATTTATTGTTTCTAGATTTTTTTGATGATGGCCATT
>NW_021146139.1:0-16594 GCF_002837175.3 Physeter macrocephalus
CAGCCCTCCAGCACCCAACTCGTCTAACTCCACCTGCTTTCTTCCTTCCCTGACTCAGCAGACGCTCCCCGACACTCACTCTGTGCCAGGCCCCAGGCCAGGACACGGATAAATGCTGCACGAAGTCCTGCCTCAGAGAGCTTACAGGATAACGGGAGAGACAGACGTGGACAGCCCCTGGCACTGGACTGGAGGGCACCGTCCAGTTAGAACGATGAGCTCTGCCCTGAGCAGCCAGGAGGGTGCAGCCACGGCCTCCAGAAGGCCCCTGGGCCTGGCTCCACCATCAGCCCCTCTGGCAGGATTAGTTGTCGCCTCTGGGCATCACCAGTTCAGCAGGTGCCTTCTATATTGGTGTAGATTTCCTTCTACTAGAGAGGCAAGGATCTGGGCAACGAGCACAAGCTTTGAGGTGACACTATTGGCATCTAGTCCTGTTGCACCACTTACCAATTGTGTGGCCTCGGTATGAAGTTACTGAGACTCTTCAAGTCTAAGTTTCCTCATTTGTAAAACAGGGAAGGAGCATCGACCTTCTGAGAAAATGTATCTAGAATGTCTAGCACACAGTAGGTGCTCAACAACTAGTATACAGTAGTACTAGCAATAGTTGGCTACTCCATGGCTCAAACAACTCCTAAACTCTGAAGGCAAGCCCTAGTTCTCTGCTAGCCATCACAGACTTGTGCAGAAGTCTTGTAGTTCCAAACCGAGGGGCCACACTGATCCCGTGTGCACCGGTGGTGATGTCTCCCTTCCCCCAATCCCACGAGCTGTCCTGCTCTGGCCCTGCTCTTACCCAGGCAAGTGAGGGACAGTCGAAGCAGCTCCCAGTAGAGACTTTGACTGAATGCAACTAGGGGGGACTGAGCGGATTTCAGAGGCCCAGTCCGGACCCCTGAACCTCTGGCCTGCAGACTTGTTTCCAGGGGAGCCCAGTCTCTCAGTCTCCCTTCCTTGCTCCCACACCCCCAGTACCTTGAGAATCCTGCGTCCTTGGATGCCTAAGGGATCCTGGTTGATTTTGATCATGAGTGGATTCTGCAGAATGTCCATGTTCTGGGCGGAGATGGTACGCAGGTCCGTGGACATGAAGAGAGGGGCCGCCAGCACCGTCCACAGGGCCATCTGGGCCCGGGCTTGCTCGAAGCTGAGGCCGAAGTTCCCAATGAGCAACTGGGGGCAGAAAAGAGGATTGCTCAGCTCTGCCCTCTTCAGGGCAGTGGGCGTGCGGACCAACCCTAAACTTGCAGCCAGAGAAGACGGAGATGGGGGAGGACGGCCAGGTGTGGGCCCCGGTTCTGCAAACACCACTCCCCAGCAGCATGGCCTTGAGGTGGGTCAAGTCACTTTTCAGAGCCTCAGGGTTTTTCTTCCATCAAGAATATGGGGGTGATGGGCTTCCCTGGTGGCGCAGTGGTTGCGCGTCCGCCTGCCGATGCAGGGGAACCGGGTTCCCGCCCCGGTCTGGGAGGATCCCACATGCCGCAGAGCGGCTGGGCCCGTGAGCCATGGCCGCTGGGCCTGCGCGTCCAGAGCCTGTGCTCCGCAACGGGAGAGGCCATAACAGAGGGAGGCCCGCATACCACAAAAAAAAAAAAAAAAAAAAAAAAGAATATGGGGGTGATGATATGCTCTGACCATGTCACAGGTTGTTCAGAGGATCCAGTGGCTCCTGTTGCCAAAAGCGTTTATAAACTGGAATATGCAGGTCAAGAAATACAGCCAGAATGGCAGTAAACCAGACCTGGACAGATCCTCTGCTCCTGCCACTAGCCACCCACCTGCCCTAACAACAGCTGACTACACCCACAGGACACAAAGGATTACTGCTGACTCAACAATGTTGTGTACTTCGTGACACCAGTTTAACTAAGATCCCGCATGCCGTGTGGCATGGCCAAAAAATAAAATAATTTTTAGAAAAGGACTTGGCCCTGGGCCTGCTGCCTAGTAGGTCAGTGAAGGTCAGCTCCCCGCCAACCCCAGGGAGCTGAGTCCCGTTTGCAACATCAGCCATGTGCTGGCCTAAAAATAAAATAAGATAAAAATAAAGGGTCATCCTTTTAACCCTCAAAACAACCCTATATATATAGAAGCTGCTATTATTATTTCCATTTTCCAATTGACAAAGCCGAGTCACAGAAAAAATTAAGTCACGTGCCGGGGGTAAGTGGCAGGGCTGGAGCTGGAACTCTAAAGCAGGTCAATTTCTGTTTCTCCAGGCACCTCTCCGTGTGGCCTAGCATTTGTAATTATTATAATCATCACTGACAGTACATACTCGTTGACTAAATGAAGAGATAGCTATAAAACTGTAAGATAAATTGCAAAGAAGTGTAAGTGGTCAGGGCTATGAGTGAGGTAGGTATGAGGGGCCAGTTCTGCCTGTGGAGGGTAACACTGCGGAGCATCGAGAGGGGTCAGAGGCAGAGCTGGCCAGCAGTCTAGGGAGGGAATGGCAAGAGAGTGTGCACTACTTGTGATCTTCACCCTACGGAGGAATAACGTCTTACACGACAGTCACTACAGATCAAGTTCTCCAGTTTCAGGACACATCAGAACCGCCTGGGGAGACTTAACAACAGGCATTCCCAGGCCCTCTCTGAACATTCTGATCCAAGAGGTGGGGTGGGGCCCTGGGAACAGAATGGTAAGCCCCCAGGGCAAGTCCAGCATGGCTGGTTCAAGGACACGTTTCTGATATGCTGACCTAGAACCTGGCAATGAGCGTCCAGAAAGACAGCATAGGGCGGTGGGCCTTGGGCCATCCCCCTCCATGCTGGTACCATGTCTGGGTCGTTCCAGTGCCCAGGGCCTGCCACCGGCTGCAGAATGTCCTGGTGGGTCACAAACCAGTCCAGGATGGAGAGCACGCTCCTCCAGGAGTCCTGGATGTCGTCATAGTTGCGCCAGAGGTTGCAGATGTCCGCCAGCAGAGTGTAGTTCACCTGGATTTGGGAGGAAGGCAGAGTCCAACACCAGAGTCACACTCTGCTGCCTGGAGCCCTGCCCAGGGGCTGGGGAGCCTCAGCAGGAGACACAGAGGGTAGGGAAGGGGGAAGAGAACAGACCTTGAGCGTGTTCAGGATGAGGAAGGCCTCGGAGGGAGTGGCCCTGCTCTGGGGCTGCCCAGGCCTCTCCTCCATGCGCGCTGGTGCCAGAAGCCGACCCCTCCCTCTCGTGCCCGTTGGGGCCAAGCCCAGGGTATGGACCCAGGCTGGCGTACCCATAACCTTCCCTACCACACACCCACCCCCGTGTTCTCTCAGTGAGTCCCACCCTCTGCCAGGGTTGTCCCTCCGGTCTGCCAGTCTGGTTCCACCCCTTCTAGCACCCTACATGCTGACGGGTCCCTGGTGAGATGCCCACAAGGCCTTTCAGAGGCCAGGCCCCACCTGCCTGGCCTCACCAGCCTTCTGCATCTCCTAGCCCACTCGGCAAAACCCAGGATTCTGACTGCTTGTAGGGTGCTGTGTCAGCACATGACATATGGTTCCCATGCCTTGGATACCCATCCCTTCAGCCCACCTGACAAGTGTCTCCTCTAAGACCCTGGGCTGGCTCAGGCCCCCTCAGGTACTTATGACCCTTTCCTAGACCTACAAATCGGCACGTGAGCAACTATGATGACAGGAGCCCTGACTGCACAGAAGGCAAGGAGGCCTGGGTATGAGGAGCATTGCCAGCTGGGTGCACAGAATGGCTTACCTTTGGGGGGAGGCCCCCTTCGTAGGCTGGCCAACTGCAGGAGAAGGCGATGGGGCGGCCTGTGGCATTCAGGGCAGCAGCCATCTTGGGGTACCCTGGAGAAGTCAAACCCTCACGTTTTAGGATGAAGAGACACAAGATGAAATCTGGGGCCTCAGGCCAAACCTCCCACCAAATGGGAGGAAACTACGGTTCAAGGAGGTGCTTCCCCTGTACCCAGAGCTGCATACACTTCCCAGGTAAGGCACGGTACCAAGCCATCTTTAGGGAGCTTGGGAGCCAAGATCCCCCTAGGCCCTGGGTGAGGGGAATTGGGAAACGCTACCTCCTAGGGGCCATAAAGACAGATGGGCACTGCGGGGCCTTCCATGGCCACCCCTCCCTGTCTACCTAATGGCCCCCAGCCAGCTGTGGGACCCACCCTCGGCCCGTTCCTCGGGAGTTGAGAAGCAGCCATCCAGCTTCAGCATGTCCACCTTCCACTTGGCGAAGGTTTGAGCATCCTGGACCACCTTGTCTAGCGTGGTGCCTGGGTAACCCATGCAGGTGAAGTTGCCCATGTCCTCGTAGATGCCCAGCTTCAGGCCCAGGGAATGAGCCTGTGGGGGGTTGAGAACACACTGGGCTCAGGCAGGACCTCAAGGAGCCGCCTCCCAGGCACATCTGACCAGGCCCCATTAAAACCTTCAATGATGGGACTTCCCTGGTGACGCAGTGGTTAAGAATCTGCCTGCCAATGCAGGGGACACGGGTTCGAGCCCTGGTCCAGAAAGATCCCACATGCCGCAGAGCAATTAAGCTAGCCCGTGAGCCACAACTACTGAGCCCGCATGCCACAACTACTAAAGCTCACGAGCCTAGAGCCCATGCTCTGCAAAAAGAGAAGCCACCACGATGAGAAGCCTGCGCACCCAACAAAGAGTAGCCCCGCTCACCGCAACTAGAGAAAGCCTGCGCACAGCAACGAAGACCCAATGCAGCCAAAAATAAATAAATTAGTTAATTAAAAAAAAAAAAAATATATATATATATATATAAAAAATAAATAAAAACCTTCAATGACTTCCTAAAGCCCAAAGGAAAGGGTCTCAGCTTGCTGGCCTGGCCTCTGCCAGGGACACGGGTTCGAGCCCTGGTCCAGAAAGATCCCACATGCCGCAGAGCAATTAAGCTAGCCCGTGAGCCACAACTACTGAGCCCGCATGCCACAACTACTAAAGCTCACGAGCCTAGAGCCCATGCTCTGCAAAAAGAGAAGCCACCACGATGAGAAGCCTGCGCACCCAACAAAGAGTAGCCCCGCTCACCGCAACTAGAGAAAGCCTGCACACAGCAACGAAGACCCAATGCAGCCAAAAATAAATAAATTAGTTAATTAAAAAAAAAAAAAATATATATATATATATATAAAAAATAAATAAAAACCTTCAATGACTTCCTAAAGCCCAAAGGAAAGGGTCTCAGCTTGCTGGCCTGGCCTCTGCCAACCAGGATACTTCCCCTCCCTCCAACACACACACCTGGCATGGGCTGTTTCTGGCCTCTAGGCATTTGCCTCTGCCATTCCCTCTGCCTTGAATGCCATCTCTCCGGTATCAGCTCAAGAATTGCTTCCTCCAGAGAACCTTCCTGAAATCCCAGGCTGAATAAGATGTCCTTCCTTGCTCTCACCCACTGCAGTGGGTCAAAACTACCTGTCCATGTATCTATTTCCTCCACCAGACTGTGAGTTCTCAAGCAGGGATTATAGAAATGAGCCCTAAGTAGGATGGGGTGGAAAGAGTGGTCTGGCCCACAGGCCAAGGGGCAGGGCTGGGGTGGGGCTCACATAGTCAGCCAGGAAGGCCATGCCGTTGGGGAAGCGCTTAGGATCAGGCACCAGGTTGCCTTCGGCATCACGTCCACCAATCCAGCAGTCATCGATGTTAAGGTATACGTAGCCCAGGTCCCGCCATCCATCCTGTGCCAGCCGGTCAGCCATCTCGATGAAGAGCCACTCACTGGCGAGGGGTAGGGGACAGGGCTGCTCAGTGGCCCAGCACGGGCCTAACCTTAACCCCACCGCCCCTTCCTCAGAGCTTTTCAAACTTCTTAGATGCTCTGAGTGTGAACCCAGCCTACAAGTACCGTGGCCTTGCTGTCAGCTGCAGACTAAGCCAGGTAATAAGTGTAAGGGATACCAAGGATTACGTCATGAGCCATGAGCAGAGGGGAGCAAGAGGAGGGATTTGGCCCCCAAGCCAAGAAGCAGGACTGGGCCAGTGGGAAGCACGTGGGGTCTGGCCTGGCCCTTAACTGTTATCTCCTTTCCATTATCTCAGGGGCTGCGTCCACCACAGGGTCCCTGCCCCACAGGCCTGAGGTCACCACAGAGGCCCCAAGCTGGTCATGAAGCTGAGTGTCAGAGGTCTCAAAAGTCACCTCTGGTTGCTTTCTCTCTGGGATGGGGGGCTCTAACCCTGCCCTCTTTCCTAGCTGACCCCCACTCCCTGCTCCCACTCTGTGAGGGCCCTAGGCAAGCCTGTTGGGTGGTGCAGACCTTACTCACCTGATGCAGTTCTTTGGGTCCTCGTTACAGTCAGTGTTGCAGCGGAAGCGTTCCCAGGCCAGCCAGCCCATGGGTGGCTTCCGCAGGAGCCCATTCTCCAGAACCAGCACCTGGGCCACCAAGGCCAGCAAGAGCACTGCAGGCGGTTGCAAGGATAACTGTGAGTGGCTCCAGTAGCTCCAGCCCTCACCCCACCCCATCCACAGAGGCTGCAGAGGCTGCTGAGGTCCTGCACATCAGGGGAACTAGACTCTCGCACTTAAGGTGGAATGGGCTCTTCCTGCAACTGCTGGCTCCAGGAGCGCTGTGAGTGGGTGGACGGTGCCTGGGGTGGGCCAATGTGTTTGAGGCCCGGATTTCCACTTTGCTGTTACCACATCAGTGCTGGAATTATCAAAAACTAACACCTGAGGTCATATCCTTTCTACACCCTGACCAGCTCCCCCACTCCATTCACACAGAACTTGACAGTACACTGTAGCCAGACTCCAGGTCTCCTGAGTCCCATCCAGGGCTCTTTGTTCTCCATAGACACCCAAGAGGCTTCAGAAGGACTTAAGAGGCCAGCCGGTTGGAGCTGCACCCAGCCAGCTCACTCTCCCTCTAGGGCCTCAGTTTCTTTATCTGCAAGATGGAATCACTGTACTGACTTTACAGGGCTGTTCTCATTACATGTTGATGTTAATAAGATAGGGCCTCTGTGCTATGGGGTAGAGGGGGTGAGCAAGGAAGAGGCCTCTTTGGAGGGGAACTGATTCCTAGGTGGGGAGCACCTCCTCCTTTCCTGGCCCACTTCCAAGAATAAGAGAGGCACATGTCTCCCCACATACCCACATCAGGGAAGGAGGCCCAGACACCACAGGACTGGAACTTCCTCCAGGTAGCTCCCACCCCCAGCTGGTCACCTACCCTCCCAAAGCCACCCCCGTCCGTGTAGGTACCTGTCTTCAGCAACATCGCTCTGGACTCAGCGTCTCAGGACCTGACCAGATCTGCTCTGCTTTTACCAGCTTTATATGTTGGGCTTTGGAAGCTAAGAAACGTTAGAAAAGCACTGGGGTCACTACTGCCTGGCTAGCCCTGCCGCCTTTAACCTTGGGTGTGGATCCCATACTGGGTCCCCAAGCCCTCTCACAGCTCCCTCCCTCTCCCCCAGCCATCACTTCCCCGAGCCTGGGTTCTTCCGGAGGAATTACTAAACAAGGTATCTTGGACGTCAGACCGCACCCCTTCTGCACTGCTGGGAACCCCGAGCGCCCAAGGACCGCCCTCTGCCAGACGGGTCAGTGAGAGGCAGCGACAGGCTCGAGGACGCCCAGGAAGAACGGAAGCGGCGGGCCGGGACCAGGCTCCGTATTCCCTCCAGGTCTGGGTTGCCGCCCCCCGTCCCCAAAGACCGCAGGCCCAGCGGCCCAGCACGGGGACCCCAAGCAGAGTCACCCACATTTCACACTCACCCCTTCCAACTCGCGCGGAACTGCCGCCTGCTTCGGTCTCGGGAACCAGCCACCACCGCAGTCACCTGATTCGCTTCCGGCGTTCCAGAGGGGCGGGGCCTCACTGCGTCTAACCTTCCCCGGCCGACCTAACAGAATCCCCCTAGCACGTCCTGCCCCGCCCCCTACCGGCCCAGTAAGCCCTGGGAACCTCCCAAAGCCCCACCTTCTTCGAGCTCCGGCTCTGCGCGCCCCCGGGGCAGGCACGAGCCAACCGCGGCTTCACGTGAAGCTAGTCCTTTCACCTCTGCTGGGTTCCCTGAAGGCGAGGATAGTGCACTGTAGATGATGCTCAATAAACAGCTGTGGCGTAAATACCTGCTGAGGGCTTTTTTAAGAGAAATGGGAGAATGCCCTGAAGCAGGGCCCGTAGTAAGCCGCTCAAAAACAGTAGTGGCAGATGAATAGGCACCACGAGGAGGATGGGTGGGAGAAACCAAACCAGGTGGAGGACACAGTTCTTTCAAAACCAGGAGACTCTCCTTCCCTACCTGACACTTGGACCACCCATTATTCTCATCCAGGCACTTTGCATATTCCTTCCTCTTTCATTCATCAAATACTTATTGAGCAACGGCTAGGTACCAAGCACTTTATTCTTGGCACCTTCACTTGGATGATCACTGGGCATCTCAAACATAACTGGCCCCAGACACCTGCCACTTCCATATCTCAGGTAATGGCAACTCTCCTTCCAGGTGGTCAGGCCAAAACGTTGGAGTCCTCCTTGCCTCCTCTTTCCCTCGCTCCCTACATCCAACCTCTCTGCAAACCTTGCACTCTCTACCTTCACAACCCATCCTGAATCTGGCCACCTCTCTCTACTCTCCCAGCCCCCATCACATCTTGCCTGTATTACTCCAGCAGCCTCCTCACCGGTCTGTTTCCACCCACATTTATTCTCTCCTTAGCAGCCAGAGAAATCCTTTAAAACAGGGGTCCTCAACCCTCGGGCCGCGGACCGGTATCGGTCTACGGGCTGTTAGGAACCGGGACGCACAGCAGGAGGTGAGCGGCGGGCTGCTCCCTGCTCCCCGTCGGTCGCATCACCGCCTGAACAGCCCTCCACCGCCCCCGCTCCCCACTTCCGTGGATAAATTGTCTTCCACGAAACCGGTCCCTGGTGACAGAAAGGTTGGGGACCACTGCTTTAAAACAGCTCAGGACCGTTTTCATTTCAGCCTGGAATAACAGCCCTCACAGATTTACAAAGCCCCAAGCCACACATTCTGACCCCACCTCCCGCTGGTCCCCACCCCCCCCCCGCCCCCCGCCTTGCAGTTCCTCAAACACAACAGACCTCTGGGCCGTTGCACTAGCTGTTCCATCTGCCTGGAATACTCTTCCTCCAGATTTTGGCACGACTGGCTCCCTCATTTCCTTTAAGTATTTCCCAAATGTCACCTTCTCAGTGAGCCCTACCCTGACCATTCTTTTTAAAATTGCAACCGCCCTACTCCCCCAACTCCCAGTCTCCTTGCCCCTGCTCTATATTTCCCACAAAATTTATTGCCTTCTAACACATTTATTATGGTTGCTATTACTTTTTTAAAATTTATTTATTTATTTATTTATTTTTTGGCTGCCTTGGGTCTTCCTTGCTGTGGGCAGGCTTTCTCTAGTTGTGTCGAGCGGGGGCTACTCTTCATTGCGGTGCACGGGCTTCTCGTTGAGGTGGCTTCTCTTGTTGCAGAGCACGGGCTCTAGGCGCGCGGGCTTCAGTAGTTGTGGCTCGCAGTGCTGCAGAGCATGGGCTCTAGGCACGCGGGCTCTAGAGCGCAGGCTCAGTAGTTGTGGCTCGTGGGCTCAGTAGTTGTTCTTAACCACTGCGCCACCAGGGAAGCCCATGGTTTCTATTATTAACTGAATAAAAGTTAATGGGGGAGACATAATAAACAGGAAATAAAAGCGTGAGTGTAGGGTAGCTTTTTTAATAAGTGGTTAGTGCTTTAATGAAAATACAACCCAGGGATGTGACAGAGACCTGCAGGTACTTTCTCATGGCCAGGGAGGGGATATTTGAGCTGAGACCTAAATGATGTGAAGGAGCCCTGAGGAGTCAGAGCCGAGGGTTAGGGTTGAGAAGGAAAAGCATTCAAGGCTGCAGGAACTGCCGGGGCAGAACTCCGACGTGGGAACCAGCAAATGCACGGGCAGATGTTCTGAGCTCACCGGCTTCCAGGGCTGCTGGGAAACCCTAGCCTCCTGCGTCTGGTTGTGCACTCCTGCAACCTTCACTGCAGGCCTAGCTGTCGACTGACTCCAGGCAGAGTCTGGGCGCTGAAGTTGCGTTTCAGGCCGGCGGGAGTGGCGGAAGCAGAAATGGATAATCCCCAGAAGCAGAGGTCCGGGCGACTCCAGGGGCCGGGTTGGGTGGCTGGGAAGCTGGGCCGGGCCTCGCGGGCTGGATAGGAGCCCGCCCAGAGGAGGCGTCTGGGCCGAGGCCGTCCCAGGCTTGGCTCTGCGGGAGAAGTGGGCCGGGCGGGGAGAGGGGGACTGGAGGGGGGAAGGGAAGGTCTCCGAGTTCTCTGGGAGGTGGACTGGGGTCCGAGGCCCCCGGACGGCCTGAGGTGGGACTCTGCGTTCGAGGCCTCCCGGCACTGACCAGCACCGTGGCTCAGGCGGGTCACGGCCTGTCGGGCCTCAGTTTCCCTCGGACATGGATCCCGGGGCGGCTTCGCGGATCGCGAGGCCTAGTGAGTCGTGGGCGGGGAGGGGCGGGGGCGGTAACTCGAGCCGCCCAAGCGGGGTCTTTCGGCTCCCGTGGCCAAGTTAGCGGCCCGGGCGGAGGCGTGGGGTCCCGAGCCGGAATCGCCCCTGGCCGCGGCCGCAGCCCACCCCGCGGGTCGCCCTCCTGGGCTTCGGGGGCGCGGAGGTGAGAGCGGGCCCGGCGGGCTCGGGAGGCGGCGGCCTCCGGGAGGGCGTGGCCCGCGGGGACGTGGCGGGACAGCTCCGTGCGCGATGGGGAAACCGAGGCGGCCGCCGCCCCCGGAGTGTGCAGCGCTCGCCGGGGAGTTCCCGGTGAGGCGACCCTGTTTCAGGGCGACAGCGGGTTAGGGGCTCACGGCGGTGGCCACCGGCCAGTGAGTCCCACGCCCCAGCCCGCCGCTCCTCTAACAAAAGAATTCAGAAAAACGCGGTGCACTGGCTTCCCGCCGGGGTTGAAGTCCGGGCCTCGCATCCCCGGAGCGAGGAGGTGGGTGGGAGAAGACGCCTGTCCCCGTGAGGGGGTGCGGAGACAGTTCGGTGGGCTCCGGATCCCCTCTCCGCGCCGCGGAGCTAAGGCCACTCCTCGAGGAAACATCTGTGTTCTCCCCCTCCTTCTCCTCGACCACCATCGGAGAATGGCCCCTCCCCATCTCAGGACCCTGCTTGCTTCTCTCCATAGCCCTTGTCAAGACCGGTCCTTACGTTATTTATTATTTAATTAATTTAAAAATTCACTAATTGTTATTTATTTTTGTCTTTTTTTTACAGCGTGTCTCCCCCGCTGAAATGTAGGCTCCAGGAGGGAGGGACTTAATTTTGTCCACTGTTGTAGTCACAGTTATTTTAACAAATAGTTTCAGAGGGCCTTCCCAAGCCCTGCAAGGGGTATGGATATTGGGGGTTACACTGGGAGACATTCTGGGGCTGGGGACAGCGGTGTAAACACAAAGGAGATCATTGCGGGATGAAAACAGAAGTGAGGGGGTGCTGGTTGGGTCACCTTAGATCAGACCACCTTCGTGATCAGGACCACCTTAGATACAGTGATCAGGACAGGCCTCTCAGATTAGGTTACTTAAAGACCGCAAATTAACTGTGACAAGTGCTGGAAGGGAAAAGCAAGAAGCTATGAGGGCATTTAACTCTGACCTAGCATTAGAGGGCAGGACAATGAGGTCTGAAGAGTGATGATCAGGACAATGGGACTCAGCTCCTTAAATTGCTCCTAAGTGCAGGGCCTGGGTGGTCCCGTGGTGGTGGTGGTGGGGCGATTATCAGGGGTCAGGGAAAGCTTCCTGGAGGAGGTGGTGGTTTCATTTGGCCCCAAAGCCTGAGTAGGAGTTTTCATCCTTTAGGATGGGTTGACTGGGTTTGAGAATTCTTTTGCAGGTGCCCCGGAAACCACGTGGTCAAAGGGCTGAGCCGTGTGGCCAGACAAGAGAGGCCCCTGCCCCTGCCCACTGAGCTCTGCTGGTAAGTGGGTCATTGCCAGAACTTGCCCCCAAAGGGTGGGAGGGAATCAGGAGACCGAGCTCCGCTTCTCACTGGCCACGTGACCGTGGGCAGTTCGCCTTCACCGTCCTGACCTCAGTCTTCTGTGAGTCAGGAGGACAGTTGGATGAGATGCCACTTGTGACCTGTGGGGCACCAACGTCCAGTGGTTGAGGTTGATCCTACTCAGCCATGCCCTGTGTTTGTACTTCACTCTTATTTACTGAGCAGGTCCCTGTCTGAACCCACACTGATGGAGAAATGAGGCAGGCCTGCCCCACCCCAGCCCTATCTGGCCCTGAAGGCTACTAAAGGACAGCTGTGCCATTAACAAATGAGAGGCCAGCAGGGGTCCACAGGGGTCACAGAAACCCTGGATGTTTGGCTTCAGGGTTGGAGCTCAGGGGCCCTCAGATTAGGGGATGGTTTAAGCACAATGGTTTTTATGAGTTTGGGGTCCATTTCAGCTCAACTGATGCCTTTTCCTTTGGGTTTTAAACAGCTGTGTTGAAGCCCCGCCATACCTCCTGGGCTGATACAATCACATTATCCTTGAGTCCTCTGATGTCCAGTTTTTTGCATGATCCTCACAATAGCCCTTTGAGAGAAAAGGCAGGGGAGACTAGCCCATTTCACAGATGAAGACACTGAGCACCTCAGGGCACAGCACGTGAGAAGAGCCCACAGGCCTGGGGCCCGGGTCTTTCCAGGGCCAGTGCTCTCCTCCCACCGGGGCACAAGGGCTGCCTCCCTCCGATCTGTGTCCACCTCTCTCACCTCACAGTTCTTATGGGAGCCATGAAGCTGAACGAGAGGAGTGTGGCCCACTACGCCCTGAGCGACTCCCCAGCAGACCACGCAGGCTTCCTGCGCACTTGGGGGGGCGCAGGGACTCCATCCACCCCCAGTGGCACTGGCCGAAAGTGCTGGTTTGTCCTTAAAGGCAACCTGCTGTTCTCCTTTGAGAGTCGAGAGGGCCGGACCCCACTGAGCCTAGTGGTGCTGGAGGGCTGCACAGTGGAGTTGGCCGAGGCCCCCGTGCCTGAAGAGTTTGCCTTTGCCATCCGCTTCGACGCCCCTGGAGTGCGCCCACGCCTGCTCGCGGCGGATGGGCCGGCGGCCCAGGAGGCCTGGGTGAAGGCGCTGTCCAGGGCAAGCTTTGGCTACATGCGCCTGGTGGTGCGTGAACTGGAGAGCCAGCTGCGTGATGCCCGCCACAGCCTGGACCTGCATCGCCACTCATCCTGGAAGGCCATTCCCAGCCGCTGGAAGCCCCAGGCTCCTGACCACTGGTCTCCGGGCCTGGAGAACGGTCACTCCCTCTCCAGAGATTGCAGCCCTGTGGGCTTGGTGGAAGAAGGGGGCAGCAGGCCAGCAGGGCGGGGCTTGGCCGAGTGGGAGTCGCAGGGCCCTGCCAGCCTCCTCCTAGGCAGGGGGCAGAGCCCCGTGTCCCCTGAGACCTCCTGCTTCTCTACTCTACATGAGTGGTATGGCCAGGAGATTATGGAGCTGAGGCGGGCATGGCTGCAGAGTGCCCAGGGGAGCCAGCCAGAATGCGAGGAACGGGATAGGCCCTGAGCCTGGGCCCTTCGGGTTCCGCCCTTGTCCTGCTGGTCAGGACACCAGGGCCAGTGCTTTTTCAAGAGTTTAATGTTTACTGGTTTCTGAAGTTGCTGTTGGATGTGAGTTCTCCCTCCCCTTCCTGCTTTTGAGGCTTGCTCCAGGTTCCAAATCCACCCTCACACCTCGAGGGGACTGAGGAATCATTAACTTTCAACCCCTTTATTTCCTGAGGGCCAGAGAGGAGAGGTGGCTTGCTCAGCAGCCCCAGACCTAGGTCTCCTGACTTGCCCTCTCTTAGGGGATATTAATGAAATGGAGGAAGTGGGGAATGTGACATGGCCACAGGCCGCTCTGCCTTTCACCTACACACGATTCTACAGACACAATTTCCAACATGGGGAATCTTGTATAAATACCAGAAGTTGGCTGCAGTGTTGGCCTGAGGGACCGATATTGTCAGTAAAAGTGGATTTACTGTGTTATGGGGGTTTCTGGGGCCCGGCTCATCCCGAGTGATGAGAAGATTGGGCATGGGACCCCCGCTGTGCAATCTGGACAGGACCCTTTGGAGGGAGCGGGCACTTAGCCAGTCGAGAGGGATTTATCCTGCTCCGAAGGCGTTAGGGCCCTATCTTCTTTCCCTGGCTGCCCTGTCAACAGACGCTGCTTGGTCATTGCCCCAGGAGGGCCAGCAGCTTTTGTATGTCAGCAGAAATCCTTCCTGTACTCTGTCCTCAGCTGCCAAGTGGGAAGCTGAAGTGGGGAGGCAGTGAGGCTCCCTGGGAAAGCCAGTTTCTTACCTTGGTTTTCAGTCCTGGGCATTCTAGGAGCTTGGGCACAGGATTCCTGGCACCCTGTGATAAACTCTTCTCTCTTGGCTGGACTCCCAGAGAGACGCTCCTGATCCTGAAACCCCCTAGGAACTGGTTCACAGTCCTGCTCGGCACCCAGTGTGTACCTGCCAAGATCCTCTCGTTCCTACTCTCACCAGCATGGTGCCGAGCATTTGCTTTATCGATTGTTCTGAGAGGGAAAGTGGCTGGTTGGACAGAGCCAGAGGCCAGATCAGCCTGATAGCCTAGGGGTGTGGTGGCAGTGGCTGGGTGGAAGATGCAGAGCCTGGTCCAGTCAGCCCCCTCCTCCAATATACACACTCTCCCCCTTCTCAGCCTCTCTCCCTTATTGGGGCCTTGGACAGCCTGAGCTAGAGGCTTCGGCTCAGAGCCTCTTAAGTCCAGGAGGCTGACATGCCGTCCAGGGTCCTGGACCAGTTCCTAGGAAGCCAGGCCTGTTTCCCAAGAAGAGGGGCCACCTTCCCAGCCCTTTATGGGAGCCCCACAGCCCCGATGTGTCTTGTTTTATACACAGACACTACGGGCTTTTTGTTATCTTGCTTATTGTTACAGTGCTTTTTACACGATTAAAACATTATGTTTTTTTATTACTTATTTTGGCTCAAGTTTACTTTAGCAATCACCTGGACAGTTTGTGTGAAAGCCCCCATTTTCCCCCTTTTCAGATATATTTTCCATTTAGCTATACATAACATATACCTTGGCATGAAATAAAATTCCAAAATCATTCAAGTAGCACGAGTAATAAATTTGTATTTTTAAATTGTTAAAAAAAATACAATAGTTTGAAGTTCAATTAAAGTGGTTTCTCATTTCAACAACCCCCTGCTCTGCCACGCCCTGGCGGTCCTGGGTGCGGCAACAATGACAGAAATCTGAAGGCTTCACAAGGACAACTCCAGTCAGGTGGCCCCGCCCACCAGGCCCGGAATGAGGGGTGTACCGGGCCCTAGGCGTCATCCTCCTGACGTCACCATATCGGCCCGCAACAGGAACTAGGCGCATTGCGCAAGTCTGTGAGCTGGACCTCTCGTCTGATCCCTAAAGCCTCGCGAGGCTTCGGGCGGCTTCCCGATAGCGGCACGGGGGCCGGGTGGTGGGGTGCGGGTCCCCGGACGAGGGGGGGGATCTGGGAGATGGCGTCCGGAGCGGCTCGCTGGCTGGCGTTGGCACCTGTCGGATCTGGGGTTTTCCGGAGCGGGCTGAGCCTGGGGAAAGGTGGCGATGTCTCCGCCGGACGGGCCGGCTTAGTTCGGAGTCTGGTACCATCGAGGTCAGTCATCGTTACTCGCAGCGGCGCCATTTTGCCCAAACCTGTGAAAGTGAGTGTCTGCCTGGAGGCGGGGCGAAGGGGCCGAGGACAGTCATTGTGGGGAGTGTGTGCGGGTCACGCTGATTGATAGGAGCAAAGGCCAGTCGAACGACCTCCGTAGACCGGAAGACGGATCAAGGACAAAGTTTTGCGCTAATGCGCTGCTAATTTTGACAAATGGGAGGAATTGGGTTAGATCCGGGAGTTGAGCAGGGTGCGTGGAGACAGAAGATGGGGGGCAAGAGCGGAGAAAGACGGCAGTTTGCACTAGCTCATCGTGAGGAGTGCGGTGCCCTGGCTCTCCGGAGCCACAAGACTCCGCTTTATGCATCCAGTATAGACAAGTCATGTAACCTCTCTACCGTAGAGTTGATGGGATGAAAAACGAATTGTGGAATGACTTTGTAAATAAAGGGTAAGTGGGACAGACCTTATCTTTTTGCGAGTTTTGACCTAGTATTTAATTCATGTGATTGGGTGTGCAGAGAATTATTACTATCAGTGTTTTTACAAATGAAGAATCAGGGGCCAGACTAGTGAAGCCAGTGTCCAAAGCTAACAGCCGACTTAGGTTCCGGAATTCAGATTTCCTGCTGGTACAACTCCCACCGGATCCTATTTTTTCTCACCACTGAGTGTTATCACATGCCCTCAGTACCCTTGGAGTTTTCTCAGTAAAATAGGAACAGTCCCTTATACCAAGTAAGTTTGCTTTTTGACTCCAGCGCTGTGTGAGAGTTACAAAACATTCTTTTAAAGCTAGTCTGGGGCTTCCCTGGTGGCGCAGTGGTTGAGAGTCCGTCTGCCGATGCAGGGGACGCGGGTTCGTGCCCCGGTCCGGGAAGATCCCACATGCCGCGGAGCGGCTGGGCCCGTGAGCCATGGCCGCTGAGCCTGTGCGTCCGGGGCC
>NW_021146139.1:16749-27379 GCF_002837175.3 Physeter macrocephalus
AAAAAAAAAAAAAAAAAAGATCTAGTCTGGCCGACGCAAGCTCACACAAGGTGAATTCAGGGTTGTTTCACAGCAGGAAGCACGGTCATGTTAGGGAAGAGCTGCCTTTAAAGAGGCACAACTGAAGAGAAACAAAAAACCTCTTCTTTGAAACTCCGCAGGAAGAAATGAGAGGAAATGTTGAAATTTTACTGAAACTCCGCCAGTCCATTTAAATAGCTAGTGTTTTAATATAAAGACATGCTCAATTTTCAAAACATTTCTAAAATTTAATGTAGTGAAATCAAATTTCTCAGGCATCAGGGAGCCAGTTACAGAACTGTATAGAATATCCCTTCACTGTACATGTTCATTGTTTTGTAATCCATTTTCATGTATTTAGTAGTTTCTTCAAGGACAGCTAAACTCTATTCCCTAGCCCAGCTCTTAGTACTTTCTCACCTGTTTATGAGTATCTGCAAGTAATTAATACGTTGTGCCCTAACTTTTAGATGTCCGTGAGTGCCTTGCACTTCTCTTTCCAGTGTACAGTTTGATGGCCATAAAATCACTTTATCTCTTCTTGTAATTTTTTTTCTTGCTCTGAACTTTTCCAAGGACTTTAAAATCAAGCTGCTTATGATGGATCTCAGGCCCACAGGAGGGAATGCCCGAGAGGGCCAGGCCTTCTGTGGTCCTATAGAGCGGGCTCTGGCACTCACAGCCACCCCTCTGACCCTCTGCAGATGTCCTTCGGCCTTCTCCGTGTGTTCTCCATCGTCATCCCCTTCCTCTACGTCGGGACGCTGATTAGCAAGAACTTTGCTGCTCTGCTTGAGGAGCATGATATTTTTGTTCCAGAGGATGACGATGACGACGACTAACAGGTAGGACTTGCTTTCGATGCAGCTGTGATGCTGTTTGGCCTGGCAGCAGAATCTGGACACTCGAAGCAGAAGCACAGACTTCTAATGCATTGACTCTCTTGGTGACTAATGTTTTTATGTCACCTTTTCTCTATGCTGGATGAAGGAAACTATCTTATTGACTTAACAAATTCACTGGCGTCTCTTCCAACCATGTTGGATCCCAGACAGCCTTTTCTATTTGCCCTTTTATGTACCCTCAATTTTCTCAACCCACACATTTTCTTGACAATTTAATACGCCTTACACACCCACCACAAACAACTTCATTTCACCAGCTCCACATTGAAATTTGGAAACCGCAGGCCCTCATCAGTGAGCTCTGGTTACCAGGCTCTGTACCAGCACAGCCTGTAACAGGCACTGCCGCCTGGTTCATACACTGCTCACAAACCCTTCCCCTGTGCCAGTTCCATTCAGCTTTCTTGTGCTGACTTCCTGTGCCCTAATATGTGCTGACTGGCTGCCTTACTGTTATAAACAAGGACCCTCCTGACTCTTTAGTCTGGCATTTAAGGCTTGCGATGATCTGGTCACACCTGTTCTTCCAGCCTTATCTTCCATATTCCCAACCACATACCTGTCCCCCATATTCACTATCTCTTGAGTTACTCACTCTCTTACCCACTCCCAGTGGCCCATTATTCCTCCCAATTGAAAGATTATCTCCCACTGCTGTCTCATTTCCACCAATTCTTCATTATCTTTGATGAAGTCTTTCCTCCATTTGAAAGTGACTGCTCCGTCTCCTGACCAGTACCTCTTGTGACAGTCAGTACTATATGCTTAAGATATACCCTAAACTCTACTTGACCATATTCTTGCTGCAGGAAACATGTCTTTTTATACCTTTAAGCCCCCAGTGCCCGGTCTCTGGTGAATGTTCAGTATATATGTGAATGAATAATTGAATGTACTCAAAACTGCCCATCTCCTGCCATGTTTGGTAGAACCAGTCTATGGAATTCTTTCAGTATATGGTAAGAGGATGGCTCTGTCACCCAGTTGACTGCTGCTTTCCTTTCTTGCAGGGCATGGAGAAGTATAGAAAGGAGAAAGCCCTAACTTAAGAAATGGCGATGCTCGCAGCCTCTCCTTCCCTATCGGCAGATGGGCCCAGGGAAAGCCCTCAGCCTCCCAACCCCAGTGAAGCCTCCTGCATGGTCTGTGACCATAGCTCAGATCCCCAGGCTCCGGGAGGTTCCTGGAGATGTGCTGTCCACTGAGCATAATCAAATTATGAATAAACATAATAAACATCAGCTCTGTATGACTGAGTGATGGCTGAAGTTTCTCAATACAAGTAGGCTCTAGTTGCAGTTTCTTCACCCTGCTCTCCTGTCTCCGTCAGCTGAACAAATAGGTCTTTTACAACCCAGGGCTTCCAGGCCCCTATGGATCCACAAGGGGATCCACATGGGGACCTGGGACCAATTTTCATTATTTACAAAAGCCCAGCAGCTGCACAGGCTAACTAAAGGCTCAAGCTTTTGTGTTGAGTAACAACACTGGCTAGTTATCCCATGCACTCAGAAGAAGCTTTGATTGTTTAAAACTCCTTGAGAAATACCACTTTTCAGAATTCTTTCAAAACTTGGATTCCCTAGAAGAAAAAAATAATAAAGGGCAAGAGAAAAACAAATACCGTATGCTAACACATAGATATGGACTTTAAAAAAATAAAATGGTCATGAAGAACCTAGGGGCAGGGCTTCCTTGGTGACGCAGTGGTTGAGAGTCCGCCTGCCGATGTAGGAGACACGGGTTCGTGCCCCGGTCTGGGAGAATCCCACATGCTGCGGAGCGGCTGGGCCCCTGAGCCATGGCCGCTGCGCCTGCGCGTCCGGAGCCTGTGCTCCGCAACGGGAGAGTACGGGGAGGGGGAAGGGTAAGCTGGGACAAAGAGAGTGGCATGGACACATATACACTACCAAACGTAAAATAGCTAGTGGGAAGCAGCCGCATAGCACAGGGAGATCAGCTTGGTGCTTTGTGACCACCTAGAGGGATGGGATAGGGAGGGAGACGCAAGAGGGAAGACATACATATATATAACTGATTCACTTTGTTAAAAAGCAGAAACTAATACCATTGTAAAGCAATTATACTCCAATAAAGATGTTAAAAACAACAACGAAAATAATAAAGGGATTGTCGGTGCTGAAAAATTTGGGAATCCTCAGGGTGACTGTACCTATAGATACTGAACCCCTTTCTCCAGCATTTAGACTGTCCAGGGAAGGAACAGAAGACTACCCTCCAAAGCAAACAGAGATCAGGTCTTTAACCTGGGTCAAGATTTATTCTCGCCGCTAGAGCTACACTCCATTTGCAAAGGGAATACTTCTGTGCGTGCATTGAACAGCTGTGTCCCTAGCAGGATGCCTGATTGAGAAGGAAGTTATTTCATCTTAAGGACCAGTGCTTGTTGCGGATAGGGGGTTAGGCCTCTGAACAGCCATCTTCTTCAGAACCCAGGGAAAAACAGCCCAGCTTGTCAGCTCTACTGGGCCTCTTAGTGCTGCTTGGATCCTCCTCCAATAGCAAGAGCTTGCTAATTTTGGATAATCTGTGCCATTACACCAAAATATCCAATCCTGGGGGCTATAGAAACACAGCTAAATTAACAAAGCCATCCAGCATCACACCCAGAACGGCAGTTTCTGAGCAGATGGCCTCCCCATTCCTGTTTACCAACATGCAAGGCTCTGAGAAAAGAGAATCTAATTTACTGGAAACACCACACTTCAGGAGACGGGAAAGAACAGGTGGTGTGTTCAACTTGTTCAGACAAAAAGTGAGACTGCAGAAGTAGAGCTTCTCATTGGTTCACCAATGGAATTCTATCATGAAATGACCATCATATACTGAGTTTATTTGTGCTCTAAAATATTTAAATATCAACATGCACTTTTCCACCGAGTGATTTCATGGGTCGTGCCCAACATAGAACTTGGACAGGAAATCCTTTGGCCTTGGTGCTTCTGTTTCATGGAAAAACCGCATAACGTGTGTCCGCTGCTTCCACACTTTAATTGTTTCTTCCAGTTCCATCTTTCCCTGCACAAATGAGGGGAGAGGTCTTCAGTCAGAGTGGTTGAGTGGAAGGAATACAACACTGAAGGCCAGGACTTGATTCTCTGCTCTGGCACTGACTTGCTGAGTGACCTTGGGCAAGTAACATACTGGGTCTAGACCATACTTTCTGCATCTGGAAAATGAGATGGTTGGACTAAGTAATTCTGAGACCTTTCAAATACTCCCTAACTCTCTGGCTGACTGGTTCCAAGAGGAGACTTTAGGTCACCAGGCCTCTGCCCCCCCCCACCCCGCCCCCCGACTGCCTAACCTGACTGGCTTAGTTTACATTCCTGCTTCACATTCTTTCCGTGTTATCTGACTGGCCCCTGCTGAGCTTGCCACTGATGCTAGCGAGACGGACCAGAGAGACAGAATCAGGCCAGGATCTGACTCCATGGCCTGCTCTTCCGGCTGAAAACTGGCAGCCAGGTGAAGCAGTAACTTTTAGGGATGAGGTTCAAGAAGAGTTCAAACTTTCCTCTGTCTGTTTTTAGTTTTAAAATGTAAGCCCCAGTGGATTTTCCCTTGAATAATCTTATAATCTATTTAACCAGGTGAGAACCTCCAAGTTGAACTATTCCTTTGAAACACTATGTAACAGTTGCTGACCTAGTAGTTGCTTTTAAACTTGGAGATAAAATGTTCATCTGAGAAGACTGAGAAGCTCTGGACAAGTTGGCTGCTCTTTTAAATCAGTCAGGGAGAGTCAGTTACCTTAATGACCAGAAGATCAACCACCCTGGGGTCTATGACGTGGGCATTCTTCATAAACATTTCTCGGACTTTATCCCGTCCCTGTTTCACAGAGATGTCTAGCTGGAATAAATGCACTAAAGAGAAAACATGATTCAGGGAAGAGATGGTTAAAATGTGTTTTTAAAAAAATTGAGTCAACGGCTAGTCATTGAACACATAGGTTGCCCATTCATTCCATCCACCAAATACTAGCCTGACCTTAAACTAGGTGCTTGAGGATGTGAAGAAGCGTGAGATACGGCACTTGCTCTCAAAGAGCGTAAATTTGTTTGGGGAGACAAGCCCACTGCATGTGAAGAGGCAGCACAGCACGGTTCAACAGTATGAACAACCTGGGCTCAAATCCCAGCTCTGTCACTTATCAGCTGTATGAGTCTGTGTATGTTCACTTCTCTATGCCTGAGTGTATTTATTTGTGAGTGAAATAAGGACAACAGCACATATAACTACAGAGCTGTTGTGAGGATTCTATGAGAGAACAGTGCCTGGCACGGAATAAGCTCTCAATAAATGTTAGCATTATTACTACATGGAACAACTGACAAAAGATGACATGGTTGAAATTAATGTACAGTGATACAGTGTAGGTTTGTGCACCGTGCAAACTTAAGAGCTGAGGGAGACTGCTGAGCGTGCAGGTAGGGAAAGGCATCAATCCAGCAAACAATTACTACCACATTAGGTTACCTGGAGGAAAGAGAGACGTTTAAGATGTAGCTCCTGCTCTCTAGGTCTTAAATCCATGAGTGCAAATATTAAAATCACAATATTCAGCAATCCCTGATTAAGTCCTAAAATAGTGGCACAGACTCAGTGACCTGGGAGTTTGACAAGGCATATAGATGTCCTTTGAAAATTAAGTGTTTTTATTCTCATCCTCTGGCAGTTGGCCTTCAGTGGATTTGCTGATGGCAAGGACATGAACAGGGCCTTGTGTGGTAGGTGGAATAAGGACAGAAGAGAGGGGCACACGAGGCTCAGGGGACAGCATAAGCAAGGCTCACAGGCTAGAATGAGCACTGTGGCTGAGGACAGCAGTGGGCTCGTTTGGTGAGGATACCCTGTGGTGCGGCCGTTCCTGTGACATGTCCACTCTCGGCTAGGGAACTATCACAGCCAGCTCTGAAGACCATGAGGGATATCTAGTGACTGAATTAATCAGCAACAAAGGTTGAATCTTTAATTATAACTTAGTGATGGCAATAGAAAAATAAAGCTTCTGCTGAGGGAGAGATCATGCCAGGCTGATTCAACCAAAGAATAAGCAATAGCAGAAATCTAGTAGGAGAAACTGCATCCCAGCTTTGTAGGTAAGTGTTAACAGAGAAGACAGAGGATCACATGAGAAAGAACTCAGTATCCAGTGGTGTGCTGGGAGCAGGCTGCCATGGTGAGCCAATTATACACATCTCTTCCCAAATCGGCCGTCACTGACTTCACTTTGATAGCTTAAAATCAACCGTGGTGGGAGTATTTACATCATTGAAAATGCTAAACACTATAAATCTAGATTTCCTGACAGACAGTTAGCTGTTAAACACCACAGTATCACATGTGGAATTTTAGAAAAGAACAAACAAAGGGACCATAAGAAGCCAGGGACACAAATTAATGCAAACTAATATGGATCCTGGAATTTAGACTCTTACCACTAGAGGACTGTGGGGGCTTGCCTTAAGTCAGACCACTGGTCCCTGGCAAACACGGGCCTAGAATCCAGGTTGCTTATTGTTTTTTAATTTACAATTTTGTGCTCTTTTAAGGAAAGGAGTATGAGGAATCTTCCCCTGCTATCAGTGCTTACCTTTCCTGCGTTTTCATATTAGAATCCTGCCCAACCTTGGGAGAAAAAAGCAAGGTGCCTCTGTGCATACTGGGGGAGCTGGTGTCCACCTACTCCCATTCCACAAGATCTCCTGAACCACACACCGGCACACTGGGTGTATGAATCTTCTCCTCAGGAAAATATTCTCAGGCACAAATGCAAAGTTTTGCCTACAGTGTCAGTTCACGGATCCCTGAATGCCCATCTTCCCAGGTTAAGAATCCTTGCCTCTCAAGAGGCAAATTCATAGCTTTGTCCTAGTCATCCTTCTCCCACCTCAACCCCCTGAACACACCCCCTCCACCAGCGAGAAAGGCTGCAGGAAGGCAAACAGGAACAGCCTAAGCTATAGCCCACTGAACTGTTCTTTGGTCTAAATCAGTGGTTGTCAAACCAGTGACGATTTTTGCCCACCAGGACATCTGGCAACATCTGGAGGCATTTTTGATGATCACAACTAGGGGGGAGAATGCTAATGGCATCACTGGGTGGAGGCCAGGGATGTTGCTAAACATCCCACAATGCACAGGACAGTCTCCACACAAAGAATTATCCAGCACAAATGTCACTGTTGAGAAGCCCTGGTGTAAATCATTTCCAACTGTTCTTTCTCAACTCACAGACTCCCGGCTTAATCCTTGAATCCTGAATATTTTAATTTCGATTTGAAAAAATCTGAGAGGCACAAAAAGAAGATATGGAAGTGCCCCTTTTCGATGAAGGTGACTTCCATAGTCTGTGTGTTTTCCTCAAGTTATTGTTAAGGCTTTTCTGAGTCAGGGAGGCTCTGACAGGTTAGGAAGATGCCACTGACATGGTTCTCAGGCGTCTGCTCCAATTCATTTTGGTAGCATTCATACCAAGTGCCGGGAGATCCTTAGATGGGAAGGCAGCATGGTGTGATGAAAAAACATGGGATCCGGGGTCAAACAAGCTGGGTAAGGTCTCCACACCATCATGAACTAGGACCTTGCCTGGGGTACAGCCTCCTCAGTCTACTTCTTCATCTACAACATAGGGAAGGCAATAACCTCTTACCTAACTCCTTTACAGGAATGTGGCGAAAATCAAGTGACGACATCTTATAAACAGTAATGCATCGATACAGATGTTAACTATTAAAAATTTCAGCACTTACTTCCCATACCTCCATTATATTTTGGGTTTTAATAATCTGGGTATATATGCCTATATTTCTGACTAGACCATAAGACTCTGGAAGGCAGGGTTGTGTTTTAGTCACTTTCATATCTCTCTAGGCATCCAGTACTGACCCTGTAGTACAAGAGGTACCCAATGAAATGGAAATTAAACAAATGAAAAGTTTCTATAGAAAGTCTCCTGTTGTGTTGTAACCAGCAAGCAGCATGTAGGATTTCTTCAAAGGAGGGAATCCAAGGCAGCTTTGTTCAGTGCTCCCATGCGGAGGCAACCACCCAGGCAAATAGCACTCTGTTCCACAAGCGCAGCATAACTGGGTCCCGTGAGATTCAGGGAAAACTACCGCAGAAGCTGAGCCAAGTGTAACAGTTGGACAATCAGGGTCTGAAGTCTGGCTCTTCCACTTACTAATGGTGTGATCTGAGACAAGTTTATGTGCCTCAGTTTTCTCATCTGTAAGACAGGGAAATAATTAGAACCCACCCTAAAATGAGGCAATGGAAAGCATTTAGCAGAGTGCTGGGCCATATGTATGCATTTCAATAGATGTTAGTTATTATCAATACTTTTACTTATTCCCAGTCCTCAATTTGGATCCTCAGCTGGAATCCCCAGTGATGGATGTCATGACACCAGTGTACACACAGGCCTGAGCAAACGACAAGCTACAGATCACTGATCCTCCCCACTGACCCCCCGCCAACCTCCCCCTGCTCTACAGGCTCCTATAACCCCCTGCCTTCTCCTCTTCTCAGGACCCTTCTGACTGTGGGCTTATCTTCTCAAACAGTATTTGAGGGAAAGTCTTGGAGGGTGTTGATTTTGAATGAGCTAGATACCTGGGTTCTATCCTCAACTCAGTCACTGATTTTTTACCCTTTGCCAACTATTCTTTCTGCCATCTGGGTCTTGTTCCCCACCCCCTGCTCCTCCCTGCAACAAGAAAGCATTCTTGGGCACTCATAGAAGTATTCTGCTAGGCAAACCTGCTTTTAAACATCTGCATTTGAATACACCCTACACACACACACACAAGCTACTGTCACTCCCCTAAGCCTATTATCCATCTGTCCCCCGAGGGCGCGTGAATTTGTAGCCCCTGAACCTGCCTGATCACTCCGGTTTCGCCCTCCCTTGTATCCTGTGCGTCTAAGTTATGGTCATGGGCAACGTCTCAAAAAGTCAGCTTGAGGACAAGTGACACTGGAGCAGACGCAGCTCCCGTACATTAAAGGGCTGGGTTCTGCATGGAGAGTAAGCCCTACACATAACAGTAACAATAATAATAAGACAGCAGTAGCAGCCAGCACTTAATGAGTGTCTAAGTGTCAGACACTATGCTAAGCACTTTAGATGCATTCACCTATTTAACAGAGCAACTCTCTGAAGAAGGTACTATATATTATCATTTTGTAGATGAGGAAACTGAGGCATCGTGAGATGAAACAACTTGCTCACGGTCACACAGCTACTAAGGGGAAAGTGGAGGCAAGTCCATGTAACCACCACATTCTACTGCTTCTCACACACAGGCAAGGAAGTGGCAGCCCTAAGGGGTGCTATGGTGCTCCAGCTCACTTAAAAACACGATAAAACACACTAAATCAAATCAGCAAAATTACCAAATATCGACAGGCCCTGACATCTGTACTGCCCTTGACAGTTCAGATGGGATTTTCCCCAAGTTTTCTTTCATCGGGTACACTGGGCAGCGCTGAGGGGGATGCCAAGATGAAAAAACAGTCTCCGAACCCGGGGAGCTGATATTTTAATCCTTCGGGTGAACAGATTGGTTCTCTGACATCTAAGCGAAGACAGGGGTTCTGGGGGGGGGCAGGGGAAGGAGTTCCTAAGGAGTACTAGGGGCCTGTGGAACTAGGTAAAAAGACTTCGGAGACTGGGGAGGGAGGCACCGCACCCGGAGGGGCTGGAAAAGACACCACTGTCTTACTGGATGATCTTGGGAAAGTCACTTCCCTGCTCCGGTTCTGCTTCTTTCTCGTGGGAACCAGAGGATCGCTCAAATCCCACCGCCCCTTTGTTTATATAACCTAATGGATGTCTGTAAACACATTCAGGAACTCTAGAGTTGACTCTGGGTTCCAGATCCACCGGGGGCTGGCTCTGGGCCTTACGAGGATCACTTCGCCTCTACGTGCCTCAGCTGCCTCACCTATAAAGTGAGTGTGTCACTGACAGTCCTTGCTCTCTCTCCCAGGGGTTCGGGAAGAATTACGGGGGACGAAAGGGCAAGGGCGCCCTAGCAGCGCGGTTCCGACGCAGAGCACGACTGGTCTGACCCTGGCGCCGCCGCCGCCAGGTCAGGCCCGGCCCACCAAGGCTCGTGTGACCCTCCTGCCCTCAAGCGCTCGGAATCACCTCTGCCCAAGTTGGTGACCTCGGCTCGGCCCGGCAGAAATGGGAGGCCGGGACGGCGGCGACCTTGGGCGGCTGCCTCCGGGGCCCCGCGTGCGCCGCTGCCTCTCACCAGTGTTCGGCACCTCCCGATACCAGGCGCGGTAGAGCTCGCGCACCCTCCGCTTAGCCTCGTTCATGTCCCGACTGAAAATGGGCTTCACCGAGGTGCTGGCCGCAGCAGCAGCCCGGGAGACGCCGCTCGCCGCCATCTTGCGAAAAAAACCACACCTCCCAACTTCACCCCGTTTCAACCCGTTAAGTCCGGCCGAGGGACGAATCTTTTTTCTCATTGGCTAAAACTTAAAGTCCCGCCCCTAAACTACTGGTGGGCGGGAGAACGGCTATGGAGCTCTCTGATTGGCTGAGAAGCCTTTCTCTCCTCTCTCCCTCGCCCTCTCCCCCCTCCCACTCCTCCCACTACTCCCCCTCCCCCTCTCCCCCTCTCTCCCTCTCCCTCTCTCCCTCTCTCCCCCTCTCTCTGTGT
>NW_021146139.1:27455-30804 GCF_002837175.3 Physeter macrocephalus
CCCTCTCTCCCTCTCTCCCTCTCTCTCTGTGTGAGAGAGGCAGGTGGAGGCTGCGCAGGCTCACCTGCGGAATCTTACGGTCGGCCGTTGAACGTCCTAACGGTCGCCCGACCGCGCCGCCAGGGGGCGCTCGGGCCCAGGCCAGCCGTTGTGCCGCGAGTTGGCGCGTGCCTGCCGTCTCGCGACCACTGCGTCACGCCCGCTAACTGCCCCGGGCGCTGGTGTGGTAGCGCCCATCCGCACGCACGTCGTGGATCTTCCTTCCGCGCTCGGGCCGTGGGCCCTGCTGAGGCAAATAATGGCGCCTGGGCTGCTGTGGCGTTGGCCTGGCACCTCTGCGGCTTTTCCGAAATAAATTTTTCCCCCCCTATAAACCAACTCTTTCGAAGCGGGGTAGAGACGTGAAAGCGCTCTCCTGGCCTTGAGCTTCTGAGCTTCTCGGGCCTTCTCCACAGCCCAGGGAGGTGAGTTATATCATCAGCCCCATTTTAGACGGGGACGTTTTCATCCCAAACTCTGGATCTGTATGAAAAACAGCCCAGAATTTTGGAGCTGGAAGGAACCTTAGGTCGTCCATTCTGGGTACCTCTCTCTTTTCTGGCATTTTTCTTTTTCTTTTCTTTCTTTTTTTTGGCCTTGCTGCAGGGCATGAGGGATCTTAGTTCCCCCACCAGGGATTGAACCCGCGTGCCTTGCAGTGGAAGCACAGAGTCTTAAGCACTGGACCAGCAGGGAAGTCCCTTTCCCATCATTTTTCTACGGAGGCTATCTGTGAACATCAAGGGGAGCCTGGAAGGGTAAAGGGAAAAATAACAGCTAACAACCTGTCAGGCCGTGCGTAGATATTCTACTTAGTCTTAGTTAATCTCATAGATCAGGTAGGTACTGTTAGCATCCCCGTTTTACAGGTGAGGAAACTGAGGTGGTGCAGCCTAGGTCACTTGCCATTTTAGGTTCTGCCCCAAACTGACTCCTGCCTGGAGTCCATTGGTCATTTCTGAAAATGCAGTTGATAGATACTTTGTGAGTTTTGGGGAAGGAGCAGGGGTCAGGGCTGAGCTTAGCTCTGCAACCCCAGCCAGCATGGGGGATGGCCCTGCATCTAGCCCAGTCTTACCCATTTTAAAGGGTAAAAAATTGGATATTTTCCCTGTATTTTTTTAAAATGTATTTGTACATTTACATGAATTATGCATGAAAAGAAAGCATGTAACATTGTGACCACCTAGACGGGTGGGATAGGGAGGGTGGGAGGGAGATGCAAGAGGGAGGAGATATGGGGATATATGTATATGTATAGCTGATTTACTTTGTTAGAAAGCAGAAACTGACACACCATTGTAAAGCAATTATACTCCAATAAAGATGTTAAAAAAAAAAAAAAAAAAAAAACTGAGGGCTTCCCTGGTGGCGCAGTGGTTGAGAATCTGCCTGCTAATGCAGGGGACACGGGTTCGAGCCCTGGTCTGGGAAGATACCACATGCCACGGAGCAACTATCCCAGTGAGCCACAACTGCTGAGCCTGCACGTCTGGAGCCTGTGCTCCGCAACAAGAGAGGCCACGATAGTGAGAGGCCTGCGCACCACGATGAAGAGTGGCCCCCTCTCACCGCAACTAGAGAAGCCCTAGCACAGAAACGAAGACCCAACACAGCCAAAAATAAATAAATAAATAGTTTTTTTTAAAAAAAAAGAAAGCTGAGATGATAAAACAAAATGAGACAATGTATCTATAGCCTGCTGTTAAGGCATCTACTAGATATTAGTTAAGAAAGCACTTTTGAAATATAAAAATGTGGTAACTATGAGATGGGGTAGTGGAAAAAAATAGAAACCAAGAATAAAAGCCTTCCGCCAAAGTTAAAAAAGCATGTAACATATGTAAGTGATAAAGCATGGTAGAATGGGAACTTTTGAACTTCAGTACTCACCTCAAGAAGTTGTAGTACAGTTAAGATTTAAATAATGTGTACCATGCTCCTGGTAACCACTGTTTTACATTCTCCAGGCACATTAACTTGTTTAAGCCTCGAAACACACCTGTGAGATAAGCGCTATTATACCCATTTTACAGATGAGGAAACTGAAACACAGAGGCTAGGTTACGTGACAATACTGGGTTGAGACCCAGGTAGCTGACTCCAGAGTCTGTGCTCTACCTCTGATACCTACCTGTGTAATTCTAACCTGGTTCATGCTCCTGCCTCCTCTAGGAGTAACCACTGTCATGAGTTTAGTGTTTAATAGTCTTATTCATTGAAAAGAAAAAAGGTCTCTAAAACAACTCACAACTGGGGGAAAATATTTGCAAATCATATATTCCATAAAAGACTTGTATCTGGAATATATAAAAGACACAACTCAAAAAAAATAGTCCAATTTAAAAATAAGCAAAGCTGACAATACCAAATGCTAAGGAGGATGTGGAGCAGTAGGAACTCTCATTGCTGGTGAGAATACAGCTAGTTTGGAAGACAGTTTGGCAGTTTCTTGCAAAACTAGCATACTCTGGACTTCCCTGGCAGTCCAGTGGTTAAAACTCCGTGCTTTTACCACAGGGGGCTTTGGGTTCAATCCCTGGTCCCGGAGCTAAGATCCCACATGCTGTGAGGGGCAGCCAAAAAAATCCCAAAACGAACAAACAAAAAAACTAGCATACTCTTACCATATAATCCAGTAATCACACACCTTGGTATTTACCCAAATGAGTTGAAAACTTATGTCCACACAAAAACCTGCACATGGATGATTATAACAGTTTTATTCATGATTGTCAAAAGTTGGAAGCCACAAAGAAGGCCTTCAGGAGGTGAACAAATAAATAAACTGTGGTACATTCAGACAATGGAATATTCTGGAGCATTAGAAAGAAATGAGTCATGAAAAGACATGGAGGAAACTTTAATGGATATTACTAAGTGAAAGAAGCCAATCTGAAAAGGCTACATACTGTATGATTCTAGCTATATGAAATACTAGAAAAAGGCAAAACTATGGAGACAATAAAAAGATCATTGGTTGTCAGGGGCTAGGGTAGAAAGAGGGAGGAATAGGTACAACACAGAGGGTTTTTAGGTCAGAAACCATTCTGAATGATGCTATAATAGTGAATACATGTCATTATATATTTGTGCAAACCCACAGAGTGAACCCGAATGTAAACTATGGACTTTGGATGGCAATGATGTGTCAATCTAGGTTCTTCCATTGCAACAAATATAGCACTTTGGGCTTCCCTGGTGGCGCAGTGGTTGCGCGTCCGCCTGCCGATGCAGGGGAACCGGGTTCGCGCCCCGGTCTGGGAGGATCCCACATGCCGCGGAGCGGCTGGGCCCGTGAGCCATGGCC
>NW_021146140.1:0-14688 GCF_002837175.3 Physeter macrocephalus
CCTTCTTTCTGGGGCTGCTGCCCTCCTCCCACATCCCCACCCTGCCTGCCCGCTGCCAGATCTCATCTGCGGGCTCCAGGGTGACCCCAGGCCAAGGAGCTCGCAGAAACGGTTGTGTTTCTTCCTGGCAACGCCAGCTCCTTACTTAACCCCGTCAGGCAGGGAGCCCTCAGGAGGCCTGCGCGAGGGACCACGGGAGAGAGCAGGGTACGGGTGCCGGCTAAGGCCAGGAGGCCCCTGGCTCCCTGGGCACCCCCAGGCTGGAGTGCAGGCCCCTGGGGACAGGGACAGGGACAGAGCAGAGGTGGGGCAGCGCCGGCAGATGGAAACTATGATTTCAGAAAGCTGGAATGCTGCTTGGGAAACATCAATGTTCATTCATCACCGGGAGGCACCCTGGGAGCAGGAGGGAGGGCTCCTGGGCTCCCCCAAGACGGGAGCCCGAGCACACACGTCCCGCCCCCTCACACACGAACACGAACACAGATACACGTGTGTGCACATACGCGCACGTACACACAAGCATAAACTCATGTGTACTCACACACACGTGCATGTGCAAACACACACCGCACGCACACCCGTGCCCACACACGTGCAGAGGTACACGTGCGTACATACATGTGCACACACAAGAGTGCACAATACACACACCTGCGCACACACACAGGTACACACACAGGCACACGTCCCTGCCAAGCTTCTGACTCACCAGCCCTGACCCCCGCCCCCCCCAATCCCCGCAGGCCTGCGGGCAGACCCAGGCGGAGGCTGGAGGGGAGGGAGCAGTGGCTTGGCAGGGGCTGGGGGCTCCAGGATGGAACACTGGGGAGGGGAGCGGGTGCTCACAGCCAGGCCTTGTGGTCTGGACTTGGGACATCTCCATCCCGTAATAAGAGATCCTGGCAACAGGGGCCCTTCCGCGAACAATGGGCTGAGCGTCTCTGAGCGCGGCAGGCGCCAGTGTGCGAGGGGTCTGGGCAAGCCGAACGGGCAGGGCGAGGAGTGGGGCTTGGCAAGCTCTCAGGGGCTGCGCCAAACCGCCAGCGGGTCCGCTGCTCCCCCAGGGCTGGGCCAGGGGGCTGCAAAGCCAGGCCTGCCCTCCCCGCCTTCTCCCCTCCTCCAGGAGCTGCCCAGGGTGGGGGGTGTATGCAGGATTCATGTGATAGCTGGGAGGGGAGGGGACGAGGCTCCCATGGAGCGGGGAGCGGAGGCAGCCACTTGGGTCTGTTTCCAGGGAAGCCCTGGGGGCTCCTGGCCCGAGGGGGCCCAGGTCCCTAGTCCTCCTCTGAGACTGAGGTGGAGGGAGGGGGAGGGGAGAGAAGGGATGCAGGGGGAGGGGAGAGGCGAGGAAGAGCGCAGCCTAGGGAGGAGGGAGGACGAGCAGGGGAGGGGGCGGCGCGGGCACCTTCAGGAGGAGATGCTGGTTGGCAGCCGGAGCCCTGACCTCGGCACCCGAGGCTGACTGCCTTCCTTCTCCAACCACAGCTCTCCAAGGCTCTCGGCGGCCCTGGCTGCACCCCGGAATCGCCTGGGAGGCTTGAGGACTTCGTTTTTTTGCAGGAGCCCCCAGGGAATCCACCTTGCATTGGTTCTCAAAGTGGGGTTCCCACACATCAGCTGGGAGCAGAAATGCAGATTCTCAGGCTCCCCCCAGAGCCGTGTCTGCCACACCATCCGTCCCGGGGATGCTGATGCTGGGTGGAGGCTGCGCGGGACCCCCGCCTGCGGTGTGTACCAGGGGGGCCTCCAAGAGCAAGCTGCTCTCAAGAGGAGGGAAAGCGCTGGGGTGGGAGAGCCGTGGGAGTGCAAGCAGGGAGGGCCCTTCTGCTTCCTGGAGGGGTGGTAGGGCCGAGGCCAGAGGCAGCTGGTGCCCCAAGCCCTCCTGGCAGTCAGGCAGCCAAGGGAAGGAGGTGCTGGGATGCCTGGGGACGTGTTCAGGCTGAGGAGCGGGGGGCGGGGGGGGGGGAGAGAAAAGTGGCTCATATGGGGCGAGGTCTGGGGGGCTTCTGCACTGATGGGGGTGCCCGGAAGAGCCCCAAAGTGGGCTGTGGCCTGTGCGGACGACAGCGGCGGAGACAGCTAGTGTATCGAGGTGCACTTGACAAACACCGTCCTTCCCAGCCTACACACAGGAGCAAACGGGTGCACAGAGAGGGTGAGTAAGTGGCCCCAGGGCACCCAGCTGCAAAGGTGCTGAGGGGGAGGGAAGGGAGGAAGGGAAACCCAGCACAGAGTCAAGGTCCTCGCTTTCAACCGTCCTCCCTGCAGGTGGGGACGCCGATGCAAAGGCGACAGACAGGGGTCAGGGCGCAGCAGAGTCCTCTCTGGGCCATGGCCACAAGCTGCTCAGGATGTGCCAACGGACCAGAGAGCGGAGCAATGCACAAACCGGACAGAAGCCAGGACGGAGGAGGGTTTCGAAGGCTTCCAGAGGTCCCCAAGGTGACCCGAATGACGAATGCCGGGGTTCAGGGTCAGGAGAAGTGTGGGATGGACTTCGCAAAAGCCCTGGCTAGTGCCCTACCCAACTGCCCCCATGCTCGCCAGGCTGGGGACAAGCGAGGCTGAGGTCCCTCCACCCTCTTGCAAATCTGCAGTTAAGTCGGCGTCTGCACCAACGTCATGCAGCTAATCAGGCCCCGCCCTCCTGTTCCTGGGTGATGCGAGCGCTTTGATAGCGGGCCGGACTCTAATGCGTGCTGTGCGAGGGACCCTTAATTTATTACGTGCTGGTAATTGATGTTTACATAAAGTAGCTCTTACAGCTACTCAAAGTAGGAGATACAAGGCAATCGATCAGCCATTTGCCTCAAAAGAAAGGGGGAAAACACCACACATTGCAAAAGCAACCCCCCGAAAAAATACTGGAAGGGGGCTGGATTAGCACGTCGGCACTTTGAAGCTCGGGGTTCCAACCACACAGACAAACGGCAATTGCCGGGATGTGGGAAACCATCACCGGCCTGCCTGTGGCTTTCGGAGCGGGGCAGGTCTGGGGTCCCTCCCGGAGGACCCAGGCCGCGGTGCTGCCCTGTGGCCCAACTGCCACCCGGCCCATCACCGGCTCCTCCCTGCTCACTCTTTCTGTTCCCCCAGGCCACAGCTCCAAGCAATGTGGCTCAAGGCCCAGGCTCAGTTTTGAGGGGTCCCTGTTGAGCCCCAGAATGACCCCAGAGCTGAGTTGGGCCCCCCCCCACCGCACCCCAGCCCCACGGCTGAGGTTTAACGCTCCCCACGTGGGCCGAGCCAGACTGGGGACATTAGGGACGGAGCTGCCCAGAGATGCCTCGCCTCCAGCTGCCCCCCTCCTCTGCCACGCACCCTCACCCTGGCTCCCGCCCTCAAAACCAGCCCCATCCAGCAGATCCGGCACACAGGGACCCAGGCTCAGAGCTGGAGGGAGGCTGGCCTTCTGGGGGAGAGGGTGGCCTCCAAGCTGCCTGTCTGGCCTCTGCCTGCCCTGCTGCTGGAGCTTATCTACATTCTCTGTTAAACAGGGCCAGACGCCGTGTTAGTTTCCTGTTACCCCAGACTGTGGATTAAAACAACACATATGTACTCTCTCACAGCTCTGGAGGCCAGAAGTGGGAAATCAGTGTCACTGGGCTGAAATCGAGGTGCTGGCAGGGCCGTGCCCCCCGTAGAGGCTCCTGGGAGCATCCTTCCGGCGTCCTCCAACTCCTGGCGGCTGCAGGTGCACCCTGGCTCCAGGGCCTGCCGCTGTGGTCACATGGCCTCCTCCACGTCTGTGTCTCAGAGTTCCCTCAGCCTCTCTAGTGATTACACTGCGGGCCCACCTGGATAATCCAGGCTAATCACATCGCATACTCCTTAACTTAATCACACCTGCAAAAAACCCCTTTTCTGAATCAGGTCACATTTACCGGTTCCAGGCGTTAGGACGTGATGTCTTTGGGGGGCCACTTCTCAGCCGATCACACACACAAAGGGAACATCAAGCCAGGTTCCTGCTTCTTTCTGGCCACCTCAGACAGCCAGGCCCTCATTCAGGAGCTCTTTCACCTGCCTACTTACTACTTACAGAGTGCCAGGGACTGTCCTGGGCGTGGGGTAGTAAAGGAAACAGAACGCGGCCCTTGTCTACATGAAGCTTCCATGCATATGAGGGTGAAGAGGAATCAATACGAAGCGAAACGAAGCCAGGAGAGGAATTTGGAGTTACGTTTCTTTGATTTTTTTAAAGATTTCTTTTGATGTGGACCATTTTTTGAAAGCCTTTATTGAATTCGTTATCATGTTGCTTCTGTTTTATGTTTTGGTTTTTTGGCCACAAGGCATGTGGGATCTTAGCTCCCCGACCAGGGATCAAACCCACACCCCCTGCACCGGGAAGGTGAAGTCTTAACCACTGGACCGCCAGGGAAGTCCCTCGGTGTTACATTTCAACAGGGTGGCCAGGATGAGCCTCACGGAGCAGCTGACTTTTGAATAAAGGCCTGAAGGAGCCCGGAGCATAAGCACTGTGGAGGTCTCTGGGAGAACACTGCAGCAGGCGGAACAGCAGGTGCAAAGGCCCTGAGGCTAGACAGTGACTGGTGTGTTCAGGGAACGGCAAGGAGACAGGCGTGGCTAGAGTGAAGCGGATGAAGGGGGGAATCAGAGGTGCATATGGGAGCGGGGAGCAGGAGGTTGGCGGCGGGGGGTCAAGGAAGGCTTTGCTGTTCCAGCTGTGACTTTGACTTTGCTCCCGTGGGACTGCTCCTACAACAAGGCCAAAGCCACGTGTGCCCACACTCGGGGTCCTGCCTCCCTAACCAAGGGGTCCCTCCTCCCTTCCAGGGTTTTCTTCCAACAGTGAGCAGCAGAAGCAGATCCCAGCCCTCGCTGAGGGCCCAGTCCAGAAGCCTGTGTTCACGCACACAGCTGCGGGCACAGAGCAAGGCCGCCAGCCATGGTGTGCGTGTTCTGGCCGAGGCTGGCTGCGCCGGCTGCGCGTGTGCACATGCATATGTACACACACACACACACACGCACTCACACACACACACATCCGGGGCCCCAGTCCCAGGCTGGGGATGAGCCGAGGGCAGCGCTGTGCCTTCTGGAACTGCAGCCTCCATTAAGAATTTATCAGCCCAGACGGAAGAAGTCTTTAGCTCTGGATTTCCTGCGGTGGGGTCCTCAGCAGTAGCATAACTTTGCTTCTGGGAATAAAATGGAAATTCAGCCCCTGGCGTATAATGCAAAGCCGGCTCAGGGGGCATCTCCCTTTGGGCTGGGCTGAGGGGCCCCCTAATGACGGGAGGGCTGGGGGGCCCCTGGGGGCCCCACCTGCGCGGCGCTGCCTGGCCTAATAAACCCTCTCTCTTTGGAGTCCCATTCGATGCGGTTCCAACAGGGAGCCATACGTCACCAAATCCAGCAAAAATGTGTGCTAAATTGAATCAATCCATCTTGGAAATGGCTCTTGTCAGGTTCTGTCAGGGAGACCGTCTGCAGGGGACGCAGAGATCAGGAGGGGCGATCAGGACGTGGGAGCTGGTGGGGGTGCAGATCCAAACCCCTCAAAGCCTCCTACAGCCTCCGGGCGGGGGAGCAAGGGGCCCGCACGCCCGCGTCGTAGGGTTTGCGGGTGGGGTTAGCGGTGGGTCCCCTCCACCCGCAGCCTGGCTGCGTGGCTGCTGCTCTACCTTAGACGGAGCCTTCTTGTCTCTCAGTTCCATACAGTTCTACAGCGATCAGGCACCCACCCATCTCCAGGTGAGCTGATGGCAGGTGGGGGCCCAGGCAAACCAGGCCAGGGGAACCCAGACCTGAGGCTGCAGGACTCAGGAGTCTGGAGCCAAGGTGCCCTCCGGGTGGGCGGCGGAGGAAGCCAGCCTCTCCCAGCAGGAGCTGGCCTGGGGGACCACCGGGAGGCTGGTATTGGCCTGGAGAGGCTCTCGGCCTCCATGCTGTGCGCCATGATTCTGGGTAGCAGACCCCGCACCTGGAACTCTGGGCTCCTGAGATGAACAAGACACAGGGTCCCCCAGCCAGCCACCACCCCGCTGCTCTGAGTGAGGCCAGGCAGCCTCCAGGGCCGGCCTAGGAGTCCCTGCCAACGTGACCTCCCTGAGGCCAGAACCCCCGCTGTCTCTTGCCCATGTCCGGCTCTCATCCACGGCCGGATCCAACTCTTCTAGCTGCCCTCCTTTCCACGCACGCTCGCACAAACCCGGCTCCCCTCCCGTGGACAGGCGGCTTTCCCCGTCCACGCGTAGCTCTGGTCCAGCCTTTGTCCGCGATGTGCCCTGCCCAGGTCAGCCTCCTCTTCTCTGCTGAGGTCACCCCAAGCCCCCTCTCCCTCAGGTTGTGGCTCAAGTCTCTCCTCCGTCATCGTCCATCTCCCGGAACTCCAATCCCCACGTCTAACGAGTCCTAACCAGCCAGCACTCAGTTACCCGAGGAGCTGCCGACCGGGCGGCCGCGTGTGCCTGCCTTGTCCACACCGTCCAGCTGTCAGCCACACACTCGGAGGGCACAGAGCCGACGTGCACCCGAAACGTCCCAAAGGATGTGACACCAGGCAGGACGCAAGATGTTTATAAACGGTTCCTCTGAATGTCAAGTTCCTGAGCAACCAGGATGCAGGTAAAAGACAAAAAGCACTAGAAACTTCCTCCGAATTTCACTCTGTGGACAAGACAAACCGAGAAACCATCTCCCGTCAGCACATCTAGTTCACAGGGTGACCTCCTTCCCTCCGGCCTGAGTCTCAGGGTAACTGTTGTCATGCGTCTGTGAAGCAGCTGCCAGATGTGTCAGCGGCTGGCCAACCCCACCCCAAAGCCCGCTCAGGGCTCGGTCCAAGGGACAGCTGGACCACGTCTCCTCCTGCAGGCAGCCTGCCTGCAGAGCTCCCGGACGGCCTGTGTCCGTTCCTGGAGCTGTTTCCGCTTCTCCCCCATTTTGCCCCCGGTGGTGCAGAAGCCACTCAGAATTATGTCACTTTGGAACATCAAAGTTGTTGTAAAAAAATTACCCCACGGGCTTAGACATCGGGGCAGTGGCTTCCCCAGGGGGACAGTGTCTGACCAGGGGCCCGAGGGGGCTTCTGGGGGCCGGTCACGCTCCATTTCTTTCCTGGGTGCTGGACCCACGGTGAATTCAGCTGGTAAACACACATGAGGTGGGCACTTATACGCACTTTTCTGATGACCACCATACTTCACAGACAATTGATAAGGAGAAATTTCACCTGTCACGGGCTGAACTGTGGCCCCTAAAATCCCTAGGCTGAAGTCCTAACCCCCGGCACCACAGACTGTGTGACTGTATTTGGAGAGAGGGTCTTTCAAGAGGTGGTTAAGTGAAGACGAGGTCACTGGGGTTGATCCTGATAGAACACGACTCCTCTTCAGAAGAAGAGGAGATTAGGGCGCAGACACACACAAAGGGACGACCACATGAGGACACAAGCAGAAGGCGGCCATCTACACACCAAGGAGAGAGCCCTCAGGAGAAACCAACTCTGCAGACACCTGGATCTTGGACTTCCAGCCTCCATAACTGTGAGAGAATGAACGTGTGTGGTCTAAGCCGCCGTGTCCGTGATGCTTTGTTAGGACATCCAAAGCCGAGTACCACAGCACCCATGCGCTGGGCCTGGGACCCTTTGGTCAGCTCACTCCCATCTGAGATGCGGGGGCGGGGTCCGGTGGGGAGAGAAACGACCAGGTATGGCTTCATGGGGTCGTTTCCCCTCAGAGTCACCACAACCTCCAACTCCATTTCCAAACCGGATACCAAGGAAGCAGAATGCCGAGGCCGAGATCTACAGAGGGGGATTTATTAGCAGGCAGAGGAAGACACAGGCAGTCTCTCCTGACACAAATATAGACGAATACGTGAATAGGAACCCACCGACTGGCACATTATAATGTGGTTGGAGCTGGCGAGCATCGAGGATGCCAGTGATGGATCTTCCCAGCTAGACAGCCGGGCCCACCAAACATGTCACCACGACACGTCCTCAGGAAACTGCAGCCCCGACACATGCACCCCGGTGAGGCGGGGAGAAGGAAGAGGGGCCAGTGGGCCAGCAGGGCTGCGGACTCCAGGTGTAGGGGACAGCGTGCGTGCAAATCTGGTCTGGCACTTAAGCAAAAAGGGGCCTCAGGAAACGTGGGTGCATGCGGAGGACGGAAGACAGGAGAGAGGCTTTCACTGCTCCCACCCTTGCTGAGCTGTCAGACCCCGGAGAGCAAAGACTGTCTGTGCGGCCTCCCCCAGCAAGTAGCTGGAGCTCCCTGAATAGCTGATGAACAAACAAACGAACGAGCGAATGAGTGAATGAATGAATGAATGCGTGAACGGATGACACCGTGCCCGGGCGCTCAGTAGAGCACGACGCCCACAGCTGAGACGCTTTAGCTGTCACGGTCGGTGTTGCTACATTGCCACCACCTCCCCAGGATCAAACCTGCATCGATGCAGATGACCTGCGCTGCAAGAAACACCTGACCCCTTAGAAGGGTGTTCCGGGCTCTTCCCACCCGGGCGACACCAGCCACTCCAGTCTCCCGGATGCCCAACGGCCCTGCCCTTTCCAGCCCCTCCCCGTGCTTGTGCCGTCCCCTTTTCCTGGAACAACCCTCCCTCCTTCCCCTGGTGGGTCCCACTTCATCCCTCTGGCCGCGTGGCAAGCACCACGGGTGGTGGAAAGGCCCAGGGGACACTAACGTGCGGGGCTGGAGACGCCCGCCCTCGGTGTCCCCCATCACCCTGCACCCCGGCACTCAGCTCTCGGGCACCACCCCTGCCTCTGGGTGCCTCTCACCTGGCGACACGCATGGCCCACCCTGCTCAGCGCAGGCCCGGGCTCCACCGGCGAGAGCGCCCCGTGAGTCCGTCCACCTGTAGCCACGGGGACAGAAGGGGTACAGAGAAAACATTCCAAAAACCAGGATCCAACCCGGAGAACGAGTGCGGAGGGCCCACGTTGTTCCGGTGTCCATGTGCACGTATGTTTGCACATGTAAGTGCACATGTACGTGGACAGGGGCACGCACGGTGTGTGGGTACAAGTGTGTATGCAAGTGGGGCACGTGTGTGTGTGCGCGCGCGCGAACGCGCGTGCGTGTGCTGGCGGGTGGATGGCTGGGTACCGAGGGAATTCTCTGTCCAACGACTGAATGGTTCTAACTTCTTTTCAGGCCTTCATCTTCCTACATTCTTCGTTTACCTAACAAACAGGCCCAAGGACAATGCAAACCCAGGGGCAGAGCCCAGCTGACCCACATCTGCACCCCTTGCTCTGGGACATTAAGATCCCCGATGGATGATTTGAGCCGGTTGAGTCAGGCCTTCTGATGCCTGCGGCCCCAGGCATCCCACAGGGCCATCAACTCAACAAGCGTCTAAACAGACTCACTCACCATTTGAACTCACACCCTCAAGACGCCACCGGCTTCACAGGTAACTCTGTGTCCTCCGGATACACGTTAGAACGACAGTCGGGTCACCCGTAAGCTTAGAGCCGGGAATCCACACACCCCGCGACTGCTCTGTGGCCTCAAAAGGCCTTTCCAGAGCCGTTGTAAAGTGTGAGGGGAAAGAAAGCTGAGTATCAGGAAGCTTGAGCGCACGGGGGTGGGACGGCCTTCACAAACTATAAAGTCCTGTTCTCACCATACACCTCCCCGATGCCCAGGAGGGCCCAGGCCCCCCACGGAGGTCCTCTGCCCAGCAGGGTGTCTGCTCCACCATTCTCCCTTCGGCCCAGGGGCGCGTGCAACCTGCTCTCTGAGCCCTCCCGCCCCACCGGGAGCAGCGCCAGCCTCGGTCTGGAGGAGCGACACGGGCACTGCAGCGGAAGGCGGAGCTGGCACAGACGAGGGAGGGGGCGCTTCCTGCACAGTCAGCAGCCCGGGCCCCTCCCGCAGCCACCGCCACACCTGACCCTCCCTCCTGACGAAGGAAGCGAGAAAGTGACCATCCGTCTTCTTCGGCGCGCCTGGTCCTAATTAAGCGCCAGTGAATTCCCCAACCTGGCTGCTTTCTGTCCCCAGCATAATATGTTATTTACCTGCAGCTAATAGGTTCACGGGTAATGATAGTCTCGTATCAAATGACAGCCGTTTGGCTTCTGACAGCTTTAAAGACCAGTCTCGGGGACACTACAGTTTCTAATTACAGGGTCTGTCACCGGTGAGGTTCAGTTCAACACCACTCCTTCTCCCGCGGGTGACACTTCTGTCCAGATAGGAAATTTAAGCTCAGCCGCGACAGTTAAGGTTAAAAATACTGCTGGGTACAAGGCCAGGGATCATAATTTGGGTCGCTGCCGTGTTTAATTAATTGGACTGCGGCAATCAGCACTCCGCGGGCTGTAATTACAGGCAGGGTGAGAGGCCCCTCTCCCCCTCTCGGTGTCCTACAGCTGTAATTTCGCGGGGGCTCTGACCTGGCTCAGCAAGAGGCCCTGGAGCTCTTTCAAGGCACGAGGTACTTCATTAGGCAGCCGTGATTTGTGAGCAGGAGAGGTGGTGGAGCTGCAGCACAGGGGCAGGTGGAGGCTGGGCTCCGAGGCAGGAGGGGCCACACCTGCCCGCCCTCGCCCTTCCCAGCTGTGGGCTGCCTCCCCCCGGGGTCACCCAGGTCGGCAGCGTGGCGACAAAAACGAGAGACCCCTGGATGCCAGGGAAAGCCACAGGGAAGAGAGAATCCTGGCTCCGTGGTCCATGGTTTCCACGCCTCACTGTTCTGCCTGGGCCAGGTGAGCTCAGACCACAGGGCCTTTGCACTTGTGGCTCCCTCGGCCCCGGCCATCCTTGCCCAGATGCTGACGTGGTTTCCTCCCCATCTCTTTGTTCAGGTGCCAGCTTAGTCACCTCCTTAGGGCGGCCTTACCCTGACCTCCTTACCCCCATCACGCATCCCTGCACCCTCCCTTGTCCCGCCGATGACCCCCGTCCCCACCTGAGGCCACGTTGTGCATGTGTGCCCTGGCTTGTGTTCCGCAGTCCAGGAGGACTCAGTCCTGGCCTGTCTTGGGAAGAATGGCTCTTTCTCAGACCACTTCCTGGTCGCCCGGGGCCACCACATGTCTCTGTCCCAGGCTGATCTTGTTCAAGGCTTCAAGGAAGGGCCCGTGGACAAGTCGGGCTGGGTGCAACCCTTTCCGGCTCCACGAACACCTGCCCAGCCCATGCCGCTGGACCTCCACCCCAGATGCGCCCCGGCCCATGGGTCACAGGCAGCTTCGCGTTCTTTCTCCAGCTTCTTCTAGCATTTCAGGCTCAAGCGTGACCTCGAGGACAGAGGACCCACCCTCAGGACGGCAGACCTCGCAGACCTCGGCTCTGGCCCGGCCTCGGTGCTGACCGACCTCGGGGAAGGCAGTTTCCCTGGGAACCTCTCTGTGCATCTGCGGGGAATGACAGTCAACAGTGGGGGCTCTCTGGGGGTCAAGGGCCACGATCCTGCCAGGTCTCTTTGCCTCCCCTGTAAAATGGGCACCGTCCTATTTCCTCCCCCAGAGAGCCAGTTCTAAGGAGCAGATGACCCGGGACACAGGAAGTGCTGGGGAAGAACAGGCAGGACAGCCTGGATGCCCCTCCTGGTTGCCTCACCCCACGAAGTCTGGGAGGGGTCAGGGGTCAGCTGACCTCCCTGCTCAGCTGCCAGCACCAGCTGCCTTCAGGCCTCAGCGTGACTGCTTGGATCCTTAGCCTTCGGCCCCCAGGCCCACACGCTTCCCTGCCCCCTGGCTGGCCGGTGCTTGGGGCTGGGGGTCTCGGTTTGCCCCGCCTCGGGCTGCCCTTCCCCGGGCTGCCCTTCCCCGGGGTCGGCACTGGCAGCGCACACACACCCTTTCCACTGTCACCCACCGAGCTGCCGCCCCTCCCGCCCACTCCCCACCTTCCTGGATCTTCCTGCTGGAGCGAATTCCCCGTGGGTATCGGGCTCCCCGCTGGGCCTCCCACCGCGGTGAGCACGGTGCTTTCTCAAGGCTCAAGGACGTTTTGTATGAATGCTGAGCGGGGCCTCTGCCGGATGCTGCCCCACTGCTGAATGTCACCTGCCCACCCTCTGTCCCCACCCCACCGTCCAGGTAAGACAGCTGTTAAAGGAGAAGGAGGGGGGAGGGCAGGGCCCCACGTGGGGGACAGACCCCCATTCCAAACCCACATGCAGAGGGGACGGCGTCCGTCGAGGTCCTCACCCAGAACGGGGGTGTGGGGTGAGCTGTGGTTCCCCCCCACAAAAATACAGTGAAGCCCTAATCCGGGTATCTCTGGATGTGGCCCCGTTTGTTTGTTTGTTTGGCTGCATTGGGTCTTTGTTGCTGTGCACGGGCTTTCTCTAGTTGCGGCGAGCAGGGCTGCTCTTCATTGCGGTGTGCGGGCTTCTCATTGTGGTGGCTTCTCTTGTTGCGGACCACGGACTCTAGGCGCGCGGGCTTCGGTAGTTGTGGCACATGGGCTCAGTAGTTGTGGCTCACGGGCTCTAGAGCGCAGGCTCAGTAGCTGTGGAGCACGGGCTTAGTTGCTCCGCGGCATGTGGGATCTTCCTAGACCGGGGCTCGAACCCGTGTCCCCTGCATTGGCAGGCGGATTCTTAACCACTGCGCCACCAGGGAAGTCCCTGTGGCCCTGGTCTGGAAAGAGTCTTTGCAGAAGTAAAGAAGATGTATGCTAAAAAAAGGTTACACTGGGGTAGGGTGGGCTCTCAATCCGGTACGACCGGGGTCCTTATAAGAAAAGAAGATACTCAGAGACAGATACACACGGGGAAGAAACCACGTGACCACAGAGGTGGAGACGGGAGGGATGCGGCCACAAGCCAAGGAGCACTGAAGATGGCCAGCAATGCCAGAGGCTGGAAGAGACGAAGGGTCCTCCACTGGAAACTTCAGAGGGGGCGGAGCCCTGTGGACACCTTGACCTCAGACTTCTGCCCTCCAGAATGTGACGGGATAGATTTCTGTTGTTTAAGCCGCCTCGTTTTGGACACTCCTCGGGGCACACAGGAGAGGAGCACGCCAGACTCGGTGACCTCTGCGGGTTGGCCAAATCCATCACTGCCACGCATGCCCCTCCTCCCGGACCCTCGGTGTGTGGTTCCCATGGAGCTGGGGGACCCAGTGGGTGGGGGGGAAACACGCCTGTTTATTAAGAATCGAAGGCCGGGCTGCTGCATCTCAGCAGAGAGCTGCTTTTGAAGTGCCGAGTGATTTATTTTAGCCAATTACTGGTGCACTTCCCCTTCCTAAGGACCCCACATAAATGATTGGAACCTATTGAAAACAAATTAGCCAGCACCAGGATGCAAAGATCTGTTTATCACTTCTCTGGAGGTTTTTAGGGAATCCAAGGGAACTACAAAACACATCCGCATTTGTTTTTCCCGTCCCCAAAAGGACAGGAGGGGAAAAAGAACAAACCTCTTCCAGACCCCTCTGTGCAACTGGCAGCCTGTTATTTATTATCTGATTCCCGTGGTCTCTGGGATTATCAGGACGATATGAGGAAGCCCTAACACTCTGCCATGCTGATGTCAGTGCCCGTTGGGGGATACGTAGCGTGGTCCCAGTTTTTCACAGTAGGATGTATATCTTCATACTTCCTGTTTTGTTGCTGTTTGTCTGTTATGACTGACTTCCTTAGAATAAATCCCAGCATGGGATTTCTGGGATCTGAGCAAAGAAGCATCTCTGTGGGTCTCCCTACAACCTGCCCTTTTGCTTATCCAAAAGGGCTCTTCCAACCACGTGCTGCCAGGCTCCAGACATCTGTCTGTTTCACCACAACTGTGCCAGCAACGCATGTTATTCTTTTATTATGCTTGGGGGCTGACTTAGCAGGTATAAAATGGCATGAGGGGGTGGCTTCAAATGTATACGCAGGTTAACTTTTAAAAAATCAATTTTAATTGTGGCAAAACTTACCACCTTAACCATTTTTAAGTGCACAGTTCAGTGGTATTAAGCACGTTCACATTAGATTGCATTTTCATTTTTAAAAAAATATTTATTTCGGGCTTCCCTGGTAGTGCAGTGGTTGAGAGTCTGCCTGCCTGCCGATGCAGGGGACACAGGTTCGTGCCCCGGTCCGGGAAGATCCCACATGCCGCAGAGCAGCTGGGCCCGTGAGCCGTGGCCGCTGAGCCTGCGCGTCCGGAGCCTGTGCTCCGCAAAGGGAGAGGCCACGGCAGTGAGAGGCCGGCGTACCGCAGAAAAAAAAAAAATTTTATTTATTTTCGCCGCGTCCGGGCTTAGTTGCGGCACACAAGATCTTCGTTGTGGCATGCGGGATCTTTTAGTTGTGGCGCACGGAGTCTTAGTTGCAGCATGCGAACTCTTAGTTGCGGCACGCATGCGGGATCTAGTTCCTTGACCAGGGATCGAACGCAGGCCCCCTGCATTGGGAGCGTGGAGTCTTACCCACTGGACCACCAGGGAAGTCCCTAAATTGCATTAAAAAAAATTCTTTCCCCACGTGTGTGAAGATGGCTCAGTGACGGCTGGCTGGCACACCCTCTCTGATGCCCTGCACTTGGCTTACCCTAGCTTCTCTGTGGCCACCTCACCTGCCCAGGCCCCCCTCTCAGGAGCTATAGCCCAGTGTGTCCTAGTCCCACTTCTACGCTGGGCTTGAAAAGCGGGCAAAACCCTGTAGTGCCTCCCCCGGCCCAGCCTAGCAGAACTCAACTCCTTTTAGAAAAGCCCCGCCCCCCCCC
>NW_021146140.1:14751-20000 GCF_002837175.3 Physeter macrocephalus
GGCGTACCGCAGAAAAAAAAAAAAATTTTATTTATTTTCGCCGCGTCCGGGCTTAGTTGCGGCACACAAGATCTTCGTTGTGGCATGCGGGATCTTTTAGTTGTGGCGCACGGAGTCTTAGTTGCAGCATGCGAACTCTTAGTTGCGGCACGCATGCGGGATCTAGTTCCTTGACCAGGGATCGAACGCAGGCCCCCTGCATTGGGAGCGTGGAGTCTTACCCACTGGACCACCAGGGAAGTCCCTAAATTGCATTAAAAAAAATTCTTTCCCCACGTGTGTGAAGATGGCTCAGTGACGGCTGGCTGGCACACCCTCTCTGATGCCCTGCACTTGGCTTACCCTAGCTTCTCTGTGGCCACCTCACCTGCCCAGGCCCCCCTCTCAGGAGCTATAGCCCAGTGTGTCCTAGTCCCACTTCTACGCTGGGCTTGAAAAGCGGGCAAAACCCTGTAGTGCCTCCCCCGGCCCAGCCTAGCAGAACTCAACTCCTTTTAGAAAAGCCCCGCCCCCCCCCCACCAGGTGCAGGTCACTCTGGGCCGCCAGACCCGTCCACCTGACCCCTGATGTCAAGCTTCCAATTGCTCAAGCCGGTGTTTGCTTTTTCCTGCTCTTTCGCAAGCAAGGCAGGTGCATCCACCACACTGACTCTGCCGCCCTGCAGGTGGCCGGGCCAGACACTGTCCCTTCGGCAGGGACTGACTAGGTCCTCCTGCATCCCAGCCAGCTGCGGGGCTGCCCCAAACCGAAGAACACCAAAGCTCCGGGCTCTGTGGGGACTCTGGCCGTCACCACCGCTGTCACCACGGCGTGGATCCTGCTGCTATTCCTGTCACACCTCGCTACTGTCAGCAGGAACAGCCGGGTTGAAAGTACAAGGTGAAAGCTTCCCAAGGAGCACCACGCCCCGCTGGGCGGGCGGCCCCTGCTGCCGGGCAACCTCCCTGTCACCAGCAGGTGGAGGGGCTAGAAGGCGCCACCCGCTGGCGGAGTCTGGGAACCTGGCAAACCCACGCCCTGGCCCTCGGGGCCCACATCAGTGTGTATACGTGTGTTACATTTGCTTGTGATACGTGTATGTGCCTGTTGTGTGCATGTGTGCGTAGCGTGAGTGTATACGTACGTATGTGCCACGTGCAAATGTAGCGCGCATGGGTGTGTGCGCATGGGTGTAGCACGCGTGTCTGCGTCTCTGTGTGCGTGTGTATTTGCGCGTGTATATGCGTATGTATGGGCACATGTGTCTATGTGAACGCGTGTTTAGGTAGGCACAAGTATCTCTGTGTGTGCACGTGTGTTGGGGGTGGGAACGAGAAAGCAGAGAGGGCAGCCCAGCAGGTCAGTGCTACGGATGTGCAGGGCTGCGGGGACCCCAGCCGGGGAACCACTGCCTGCGGGGCAGACGGGGGTGGGTGGGGGACCGTGTCCTTCCCGCCCCCACCATCTACCCAACAGTGCTGCCCCTCCTCCATCCGCCCTTGGATCCTGGGCCCAGGTACCCTCGCCCGCCCCCGAACTTGGCCCTCCTCAGCAGCAGAGGCACGGCAGCCAGGGCGTGAGTCCCAGAGCCTGGGTCACCCGCTCCCCCAGCCCCCAGCCCTGAGACTCTAGGGAACAGTGGCCGCAGCTCCCTCGGCCTCCATTTCCCCATCTGCAAAATGGGGACAACCAAAGCACCACCCTCACAGGGAGGCCGTGTGGACTAAAAACGCCCGTGCTGAGTGCCGAGACCACGCAGGCACCGGGCCGGCACCTGAAGACGGTGGTGTGTGCGGCCCTGGGGCTCCCCTACCCTGCGACCTTGAGCCGGTCCTGGGCTGTGTCCTCGTGCAAACCCCCGGAACCTGCCACTGAGACCTTATTCGGGTCTCTGCAGCTGGCATTAGGATGTAAGTAAGCCGTGGAGGTGTCACCCACTGCACCACGCAGCCGCCCAGAAGTGTGAGGCCAGGTGTGCTGGCAGTTCCTTCACTATCTCGTCAGGAGAAAAATATATTTACATTAGAGACATTGACAAAGTAACACCAAGACGCGTTCTAGGCAATGTCAGGCCGGCACTGGATCGAAGAATTCACGCACGGGATCTCATTTGTTCTGATCCTACCGGATAGATCCGCAGCCCCACTTTACAGATGAGGAAACCGAGGCCCCAAGGCCGAAGCCTGTGGCTCAGGTTACATGGCTTCCACAACTCACACGTGGGGATCCCCAAGCCCCCGCTGCAGCGCGTTTCCCGATGTAAACCATGGGAGGCAGAGGAGGAAGGGGGTTTAATGCCAGACCCCCCCGCTCAGCGGACCAGGCGGGTCCCCAGGGAGCAATGCTAAGTGACAGCTTCAGCAGAACTAGGAAAGTCCAGACACAAAGGGGGCCGTGAAACACTCCACCACAAGGGCCATCCGGAACCCCCAGCGGCCCAGGGATTTGGCGACAGCTCCTCTTGGCTCCGGCCAGCCCTCTCCTGCAGCAGCAGCCGGCCCCTCACCGGCACTCCAGGGAACCTGGCTGGCATTACAGGCTCTGAATCTTTCAAACACGCTGCTGTTGCTATTTGCCACTAACAGCAGGGTTCCAGCTCCCAGCTCCAAACAAGTCAGTTTCACACCAATTCCATTTCCGCCCTCAACCTAACAAAATCACCCAGCCCTCCATCAGCTGCAGGGCAGGCCTGGCTGCCAATTCGCAGACACCCTCGGGGCCCGGCCTTTCCGCACCAACTGCCTCCCCAGTGCCCTTTGGTGGCCTCTCGGGCACGGAAACGGTTCCTTCTTTGGAAGCTTTGCGCGGTATTTATCATCAGGGAAGCCTCGTCCCTGGCACCGTCGGGTCCTGGCGGCACCCGGGCGTCAGAGGTACAAACACCATCGCTCACGCGGCGTAAACCTGTTGTAGCAAATCCCCGCTGGGGCCCGCGAGAGGCGCCCATCACTCATCCCAACGAATGTGGCCCCCAGAGGCGTGGGGGGGCGGGAGATGGATGGTTCTGGGAATTACCGCCGGCTGCAAAGTGGGGACCTTTCACCTCTGGGGAGCGGGGTCAAGTCCCTGCCACTGTGGGGCTGGCCCCCAGGGAAATGAAGCAGGAGACCCCTGCCCCGGGCAGTGCACCGACCCCGCCCCACGTACAAGCATCTGGCCCTACCAAGCACCGGGGGATCCAATTCTGGCCTCCAGAACGATCGATTTCGTTGGAGCTGCCTGCTGATGCTCTGAGGCAGGTGCCGTCCGGGGCTTTTGACAAATGACGAATCAGAGACTCAGGGACATTGGACAAATTACCCCCAGTCTCCTGGCTCCAATGTCCTTTCCAGTGGGGCCAGCTGCCCCCTCGGGTCACAAACTTGCCTCCCCTCCCCAGCCTCCCGGAGGCTATGATTAGGTCTTAACACCCTTCTCACCAGTTTAAGGAGTTCAAAGCACATTCTCATTTGGGTCTCAAAACCCAGGGAGACAGGGCTGTCTTTTGTCAGCTGTCTTGAGAGCAAAGGATCAAGAAGCCCTGAGGGTTTGAGCAGCTTGCGGGGGTGGGGGTCACGTGGTCTGACCAGGGGGCCTGGACTCCAGCTCCAGTGCTCCTACGTCTCCTGATGGAATCACCCTGCCTCAGGCTCGTGGGAGAGGATCTCGCAAAAGCTTTCGGGGGACGGGCCACTGCCATCCCGGGCCTTCCCCCCTCTCCCTCCCCCAACCCCAACAGGGCCACAGAACACCAGCATGGCCACGTTCTAAATAATGCAGTGCCGGAAGAAGTCCAGCATGGTCACAGCCAGGCGGAGGGCTGCTGGCCTGACCTAGAAACTTCTGAGCCAGGCTGAGCCAGGCCAGGCCGAGGCTCTGCCCACTCACGGGCAGCGGTCACCTCCCTACCATCCAGCCCTGTTTTCAGGCAGCACAATGCAGAGAGCCTGGACGGGGCCCGCCACCTCCTCGCTGCGTCCAAGGCCGCCCCTGAGGCCTCTCGCCCACCTGGGCTCCGTTTCCTCCTCATCAGATGTGAGGGTCATGCTGGGTGAGCCCCAAGGCTCCTTTTAGCCATCCGAGTCTGTAGTGGGGTGAAGAGTGTCCCCTCCAAAGTCATGTCCCCCCAGAACCTCAGGATGTGACCTTATTTGCAAATGCGTCTTTGCAGATGTAATCAGATAAGATGAGGTCAGGTCATCCTGGATGAGGGTGGCCCCAAATCCAATATACCTGGTGTCCTTATAAGAAGATGGCCATGTGACAGAAGCAGAGACAGGAGTGATGTGTCTACAAACCAAGAAACACCAAGGAACTGGGAGAGGCGAGGAAGGACCCTGCCACAGGGGTGGCATTTCCTAAGCACTAGCTGAGCAGTTACTGCTGACGCTGCTATTCTGAGAAGTCTTGGGAAATTGAGCGAGGTGAGACCGGGGAGGGCTCCGTCTGAGAGGCAGGACTTGAATGGGAGGCACCCACTACATTCGTCGGAGGTGGCGGGCTCAGGGGCGGAACGTAAGAGGCCCCGCCGCACAGGCCCATCTGGACAGCAGCAAACTCGTGAAAGGGTCAGACTCAGTTTACTTACGGATCACACACCAAGATCCCGGTGTTCTCAGTGCAAAGCTAGTTCTGAGGAACGGGAGCAAGGCAAGCTGGTGCTCTGGACAAGCCCGCCTGCTGCCTGCAGCCTCCAAGGGGCGGGCACGGCTGCCGGCGGTCAGACGTGGCCAGCAATCTGGGCCTGGCTGCAGCCCAGGGGTCAGCTGCCCGCACCTCCGTGGCACCCGGCAAGCAGAAAGATGTCCCAGCACCCCGGTGCGCCCAGAGCAGACCCGAGACCCATGTGGGGACCAGGACAGGAGGACAGAAGGTCCCTCCTGTACACATGGGCCACAGGCCCCAGCCACCACTGAGCTCTGAGACACAGCTGGGGGACTGTGTCCCCCCCAGTGAGGGACACTGTCTGGGTGGCAGGCAGCCAGGCCCAATGTGTCCCCACCCCCAACTCTCTGCCTCTGCTCAGTCCACACATGGTTCAAGGGTCCCCACGTGGCCTGGGGCCCTGCACGGCCCCATCCTAGGAGGAAGAGACCCCACCCAGACGTTCTCTCCCCGCCCCCCCTCACAGGGCCTCCCCGCTTCTGTCCACCAACCCCCTTCCCCGCACAACAGCCAGACGGGTCACGCCTGGCCCTGCCCAAACCCTCCAAGGATGCCTGGCCACCTGCGACCCAGCCTGACCCGCCCCCTCCCCCCCCCCCCCCCCCCCCCCCTCGGTCCCCCCGGC
>NW_021146140.1:20245-30731 GCF_002837175.3 Physeter macrocephalus
CCCCCCAGCCCCCTCCCCAGCCTTTGGTCTCCCAGGCCCAGAGCCTCCCCCAGACCCCAGACGCGGGCCTCTGCGCTCACTCCCCGGCCGCCTGCAAATCGCTGCTCCAACGCCAGCTTCCCCTCCTACTCTCCTCTACAACTGCCCCAGGGCACCCGCATTTCCAACACTCCAGCTCTTCCGCTGATGTACTGGGTTTATTATCTGTCTCTAAGGGCACCGACTGCTATCTGTGTGGCTCTGACGTGTCCCAGGTGCTCCACAAATATCGGGTGAGGAGCACACGGATCCTGGGTCCCTTCTCCTGGCCCCAGGGAGGCACCCAGAGGAGGCCTCAAGCAGTATACCTGCTGCCCACACGAACAGGAGGGGTGGGCAGCCCACCCGAGGCTCAGCAGGCAGACTGGCTGGGAAAGCTCCTCCCAGCGGCACAGATCCTGGCCCTGGGATGGTGGCAGCACGTGGCACCCACAGGAACCGCCTGAAGCACGGCTGGGGGGACCAGGCGGCCGGAACCGGCGGGGAGAGAAGGCTGCCCTGCGGTTGGGGTCCAGGATGCGGCCCTCACCCCCGTGAGAGCGGGCGAGCTCCGGGAGGAGCTAATGGCTGCACCCCATCCAGCAGACTTGGCCGGCATTAATTTGACCATATATACACACGCTAATCAGCTGTAACTGTGGCCCCCAGCTCAATTCAAATTGATTTACTGAGCCTGGAAATGGATACAAATGTGATTAAAGGCTTTTTATTTTACGTAGGTTCTCTATAAAATGATTTAAATCAATTGCCCGGCAGGCCCCACGCTATTACTGCATAGAGTCTCCTCTTACGTTGATGGATACGGTGCCCCAAGCTACAGCTGGGGTGTCAGCAACGCTGCCGCCCAGCCCTGGGATCGAAGTCCGGTGGCCGCAGCACCTGCCAGCCCTGGGTCCACGTCCGCTCAGGGTGCTACTCGGCGGCCGGCCGGGCTGGCACCTTCCAGAGGGCAGCAAGGGCTGGAGGGCGAGGTGGGCAGGCCTGGGAGCCGGCTGCCATCTCCACGGCGACAGCCGTGAGCGCCATCTCCTAGCCCACGTGCCTCTTGTCCGAGACACCTGCCCCTGGACATCTCGCGGGGCTGGACCTGAGCCTGGGAGGTCAAGTTTGTAATCTGGGCCTCCAAGAACACTGCTGGAATGGATGTTCTGCAGACATCATCTGTCCCACCCCGCTGGCCCCTTTTCACAGATAAGGAAACTGAGGCCGAGGGGTGTGAATCAGCAAGCAGAGTCTTGGACAGGTGGGTCTCCTGGCTCCTTGGCCACCCACTTCTTCCATTAGAGCCTCCCCACCCTGAGTGATGCTGAATGGCAGCCGAGGTGGCCCCTCCATTTAAAATGGAAAATACGGGGTGTTCCCGGAAGCCCCAGCCTATGGGGGGCACTCAGCATGGAGCCGGGGGCACAGCTGGACACCCAACACAGGTGTCACCAGGCAACATCCAGCAGGCCAAGGCCGGCTGTGTGCCCCACACCTTCTGTGTGCTGACAGGGGCCACGGACGGGGGTCTCAAACAATCAAAATTCATTCTTTCACGTGCCGGAGGCCAGATGTCTGAAATGGAGGTTTTGGCAGGGCCCCACTCCCCCTGGAGGCTGTGGGAGCACCCTTCCTGCGTCCTCCAGTTTCTGGGAGCTCCAAGCATTCCTTGGCTTGTGGCCGCATCCTTCCAATCTTTTCCCCATCATCACACGGCCTTCTCCCCTGTGTCTGTGTGTCTTTGTCTAGGGAAGTTGTTGGAAGCTCTACTGCAGCTTGACCTCATCTCTACTCGATCACATCTGCAAAGACCCTATTTCCGAATAAGATCACATTCTGAGGTTCTGGGTGGATGTGAATTTGGAGGGGACACTATTCGTCCCAGGAGAGACGAGGTCTGACCCGCCACAAGGATACGGCTGTGAAGGGCCCATCCTTTTCTTTTCTTTTTTTTTTTTTTTTGGTGGGGGGCCACGCCGTGTGGCTTGAAGGAATCTTAGTTTCTTAGCTCCCCGACCAGGGATTGAACCCGGGGCCACAGCAGTGAAAGCGCCAAGTCCTACCCACCGGACCGCCGGGGAACGCACCCCTATCTTTTTCTAAAGGAGGTCCTTGGCTGTTCAGTAACTGAACCACACGGCAGGGCACTGGACCACATGCCTGGGTCCATGGGCTGCACCTGCGCCTTGGAGAGGTGATGGGTCACCCCGTCTCTGCCCGGGGGCTTCTGCAGCCTGCTGTGACCACCTGCAGAGGCAGGATGGGTGCCCAAGCCACAAGCCGCCTGACTCCCTGGCAGGCTCCTTCTGGGCTGGGATAAACCCACAGCACCCACCTAGAAGTGACGGCAGTGGGGGGAAAACACCTCAAGCATCCTCTTGCAGGGTTCTCGTTCAGAACAATCGCATCAGCCCTCTCCAAAGCTCGTGGAGACAGAGGATGGGAAGGCCGGAGGGGGGAAGGTGGCTTCATTTCCCCTCCAGAGCTGTGCTGTTCAGTACAGCAGCCCCTAGTCACAGGCAGGGATTGGAATTCAAATTCAAACTAATTAACGTTAAATAAAATTTGAAATTCCATTCCTTGGTCTCAAGAGCCATGTGTAGCCAGTGGCTACTGCACGGGACAGCACAGATGTAGAACGTTTTCCTCCGTCGTAGAAAGTTCTACTGGACAGCAGCGCTAGACTCACTTTTCCTTGTGTATTTTGTACCACGGGCAAAAAGAATCAATGCCAGAAAAAAAAAAAAAAAAAAAAAAGAAAGCATATGGAGCTGCTGATTTCCCATCACATCAAATCCAATCCCTGGGGTGGTTGTGGAGTCAGCATTTTCACCTCTCCTCCCATCACTGACCAAACACAACGCATTCTCCAGGTCCAACCCCTGCCTCGACTCTAAGAGGTCATCCACCACCTCTCCCCACTCTTCCCTCATCCCCAGGTCTGCTCAAATTTTTCCACAAAGCCCTCCTCCACAGCTTCAAACACTGCATCCTCTGTTCTCGGCCTCACAAACTCCTAGGCATCCTTCAAAACCCCAGTCCAAATTCACAGCCTCTGGAAAGCCTGTTCCTACAGCATTTTGAACTTCCCTGTCTCGTGGCGTTTCCCACCATGAACCTGAGTCACTTGTGCCTCTTTCCTCTCCTTGGCTGTGAGCGTTCTGTAACTAGACTCGTCAGCATAATACCTGTGCTGTAGGAGGAAAAATCCAGAATTCTCTCTCAACTAGACCCTGAGTTTCCTAGAGCTTCACACGGCCTAGAGCCCTGTGGGCCATGATAGGTTGTCGGCCGCATGAAAAAATGAATGAGTGACAAACAGAGATCAGGGGTCAGGTCCTATATCCTCCCTCCGGATGCTGAGCACACATGTAAGCACACAGTAGGAGCTTAATAAATGGAGGGCGGCCGAGAAGCTGAATTAAGTGGAGAAAAGACTGCCAGAGGATGAGGCTACCGCGTGTGGAAACTACAGCTAGAAGGACCATTAAGACAGTGAGCCAGGCGGGGCCTGCATCCCCTGGGAGGACAGACTCCGCCCTGGGAAGCTTGCTCCCCGGCTCTGTCTGTCCTCCGCCCCCACCTCAGCAGGCAGCCAGGGGCCACGGCGCAAGGTCACCAGGAGGCTGGGCAGCGGCTTCCTAGATGAGTTAGAGCCATTCTCCCAGGCTCACCTTGTCTGCTTCTTCTCCAAGCCTCTGCGACCGGACAGCAGGGCCTCCCCTGCTTCCTGACCCCACTGCTGCTGCCGCCGCCTGCAGAGAGCCGAGCGGAGTGACGGGGGTGCAGAGGGCACCGGGGATGTGTCCCCGTGACCTGAAAAGCCCTCTGGGAGGCCAGGAACCACAACCTCAGGGACCGAACCAGCAGAGAGCCTCCGAAGGACAAGTTAACCATCCAAGGTCATGCATGTGAGATCCCTGCTTCCCTGGGGCTACTTGGCCTGTCCCCTTCCCGAGTGAGCACAGCGCACCCCTCCTAAAGGGACGCTTTTTCTACTCACAACACCTCTGACACCACGTTGGGGGTCGGGGGGGGTGTCCCACAACAATCTATTCTCTGGAGTCAGCGTCGGACCCCAGAAAACTGCCCTGACCTCAGGTGCCAACAGAGAGTCCTGGGTGCCTTGCACTTCCGGGTGACCAGCTATAAATCAGAGGTTCCCATGACCTCTCCTTGGGTTCCATCAAGAACGGCTCACAGGTCTTCCCTGGTGGCGCAGGGGTTAAGAATCCGCCTGCCAATGCAGGGGACACGGGTTCGAGCCCTGGTCCGGGAAGATCCCACATGCCGCGGAGTAACTAAGCCCGTGCGCCACAACTACTGAGCCTGCGCTCTAGAGCCCGTGTCCCGCAACAGGAGAAGCCACCGCCATGAGAAGCCCGCGCACCGCAACGAAGAGTAGCCCCCCCGCTCACCGCAACCAGAGAAAGCCCGCGCGCAGCAACGAAGACCCAACGCAGCCAAAAATAAATAAATATAAAAAAAAAAAAAAAAAAAAAAGAAGGGCTCACAGAACTCGGGGAAACACTTTACTTTTCCGGCTTATCATAAAGGATACAACTCAGGGACGGTGGATGGAAGAGGGGCCTTGGGCGAGGCCTGGGGGTGGACACGGAGCATTCACACCCTCTCTGGGCGTGTCACCTCCCGAAACAGGAGGTGCCCACCAACCCAGAAGCTCTCAGAACTCTGTAGTTCATCAGGAATTTTTATGGAGGCTTCCTCACATAGCCATGATCGATTATTAACTCACTCCCTGGACGAGGGCGGTGAGGCTGAAAGCTCCAAGCTTCCCACCATGGTCCTGGTGACCAGCCCCATCCCGAAGCCGTCCCCAAGCCCACCCAGAGTCACGTCATTAGAACAAAAGATGCTCCCCTCACCCAGGAAATTCCAGGGGACTTAGGAGCTCTGTGTCAGGAACCGGGCAGAAGCCAAGTAGATATTCCTTGTTAGGTCACACCTCCCTCGTCTCCCAGGGCACGGGCCCTGGCCTCAGAGCATCTGGCTCCCACTCCTGTAATGTGCAAGGCTGCACAGGGATTCCCAGGTGGGCCAGACTGCCTGCGTTCAAGTCCCGGCCCGCCATCCCCCGCTGTGTGACCTGAGCCAGTCACCTAGCCTCTCTGTGCCTCAGTTGCCCACCTGTAACACAGAGACGAGACGGGAAGAACCACGAGGGTGCCACAGACTTCAGCCTGGCTCACGTGAGCCTTCCGTAAGCATTTATGAAATCAACTCACCCGGGGTGCACACAGACCAGGACCCCATCGCAGCCGGGGCTACTCCCACGGTCCCCAGAACTCAGGTCTGCAAAGGCAGTGATTAAACCACTCCTCTCCAGCCACGTGTGACCAGCTCGCTGGACAAGCAGGAAGGTGCAGCTCACGAGGTAAGGGAAACGCACTCCTTCTGGGTTGGAAACTGGGTCTGAATTAGCAAGAACTTTCCCCGGGGGGTGCAGGGCTGACTGCCCACGTACTGGTTAAGAGCCAGGCTCACTTAGGGAGTAAAGGACTTGCACCACCCCCACCCTGCTCTCCCTCCCTTCCCTGTGCCCGGATACCCAGGCGGGCGCTCAGTCAGCGTCGGGCAGACCTAGCCTGGAGCAGCGCCCGATGCCAGCCGGCCACTGGGAGCCACAGAAGGCTTGCACGGAGGGAGGCCACATCCATTCAGAATCCTGAAATTCTGAGGGGTGAAATGCCACCCTGAGCTGAGCCGCCAGCGCTCGAGGCCAAGTGTAACTCCGGGGGAACAGAGGGGAGGGGCCGTGCGCCCTTGGGGGGCCCTCCCAGGGCTCGTGCGCACGTGCGTGTAATGTGTGAGAGAGCCGACGTGTGGGAGTGAGCCTATGAGCATGTGTGAGGGCGTGTTCTGAGTGTCCGTGTGCACATTTCTGAGCACACACGTGTGTAAGCGTGTGTGTGAGACTGCAGGTGAATTGTGCAAAAGGGTGGGCGTTGGCTGAGCGCGTGATCGTTGTGAGAGAGCGTGAATGTGAGCAGGCACGAGAGGAAGTGCACGCGTACGTGTGTGCCCGCACGGGCGAGCTGCGAGGGCGCGCACGCCCGTGGACACGTGAGCGTGAGAGTGCAAGCACGTGCGTGCGTGTGTAGGGAGTGTCATGAGTGTGTGTGCTGAGCGTGTGTGTCTGAGAGGGGGGCCGAGCGTGGGTGGGCCCCGTCGGGTGCAGCTCACCGTCTGCCAGGCCCCCGCCCTCATCTGTAAAATGGGGCCATGACCCCTCCCAGCCAGCTTCAGGGCGAGACTTGGGGCTCTGTGGAGGTGAGGCCGCCCCCAGTCCAGGCCCAGGAGAGGGGCTCGTCCCCTTTTCAGTGGGAGGGGTGGGTGCAGCAGCTTCTGGCACCCCCGACCCCCAGGGTCGGGTGGGTGGGAGAGGCGGGGCAGGGGTGGGGGCGTGGGGGGCAGCTCCTGCCGGCCGGCAGTCCCCGCGGAGGGCGGCACGAGGCTCCCAATTACAGGAACAATTAGGGCACGCTGCTGCGCAGCCAGCCACCTCGGCGCCACCGCGAGAGTGACAAGCTGGCCCCGGCGGGCTGCTCTAATCCCGGGAAGGCTCTCCAGTGTTAATGGTGCAAGCAGGCTCATTAGCTGTAATCCATCTGTCCTTAATGCGGCGGTGGCGGCGCGGGGCTGTGGGATGAAGGATGCCCTCCCAGGAACGGCGGGCGGGTGGGCACAGCGCTCGGAGGGGCCACGCCTCGCTCCCTCCCTCCCTGCCCTGCAAGATGAAATGGAGGCAGGGGTGAAGGCCCAGGGGAAGAGAGAAGGACACAGCCTCCACTTCTCTGATGTGACAAGTGCTGTGCGAAGGCTGGACCTGGAACCCGGCCACGCCTTGCTGCGTGACTGCGGGCGTGTCGATATCCCTCTCTGGGCCTAGGGTGGACTCTGGGAAAAAGCAGGGGCTAGAATGGATGTCTCCAGGGCACGGGAAACCATGGGTGGGCGGCCCTGAGGTGCCCGCCTCTGGGCTCGGCTGTCCCTCAGTTGTCTGGGGAGGCGTGGTGGCGTGAATGTCACCCAGACTGTTCCAGATGGTTTTCTGACAACCGTAAATCCTGCCTTTGTGCATGGTGGCGGAAGGGGCCCTGCCACACCATCTGGGCAGTGGGTGCCCTGGCAAGGGGCCTAGGGCAGGTGCCGAGGAATTAAGGGTGACCGAGCAGGTACAAGCCTCGGGCCTGCTCAGGTGCGACCGTGCCCAGGCAGCTGCAGGGGCGCTGGGCCCCAGGGGCGGGCATAGGGGAGGAGGCGCCCCCACCGGCTGTCACAGCAGAGCACAGACCATGAACTGGAAGGGCTGTCCAGAGAGACAGGGCGGGCAGGAGAGCTGGCTGCAGAGGAAGGGGGTCTGGGGGCTCGCGGCGGTTCTGGGCCAGACTGCCGGGTTTACGTCCTGGCTCTGCTGTGTGAGGCGGGGAGGTTATTTACCCTCTCTGTGCCCTCCGTCTCCCCGTCGGTAAAACGGCAAGTAACGGCACTCCCCCGACCGTTATGAGAAGGTGAGCGGATGTGTCTAAAGCCGTTTCCCACAGGCCCGGCTCTCGGACATGGCCACGTCAGCCGTCGTCATCTAGGCTGCAGCATCCCCCCTCCGGGAGCAACTCTGTACACCCCTGAATTACATACTCATTACTCCTTCAGATCAACCAGCTGTTTCTGGAGGGATCATTTACAACAACTCATTTTTTTAAAGAACCAATTTACGTCCAGAAGGAAGTTGCCAATCACCAGCAGGACGAAAGGGCAGCACCCCAACCCCAAGTCCTCCTGGATCCCGGTGGCCGAGCCCAGCTTGTGCAAAGGGGATTAAGCAAAGGCTAGCGTGTGTGGGGCCCCCGGGCACCTGCCGGCCTTTCTCACCAGAGGATCGGGAGGAAACGGTAGAGCAGGGAACCCACGGGGTGGCTTTACTTAAGGGTCTGTTCCTGCATGACACAAAATGGTCTCGAGCGCCCCATAAAATCGCCACCGTCTGCAGGTCCGCGGGCCTCCACCGGTGCTACGCCACATCCCTAAGAGCTTTCGGAAGCAGGGCCATCTCTTCCCCTCGCAGAAAAGCAGCACGAGCTCCGCCAAGCCTAGCACGCTGGATCCCAGGCCCGTGCTCTGCATTTTAATCACCCTGGCCGTGGTTTCCCAATCTGGAAAATGGGGGCACTTGATCTATCCCTTTCCTGATGGCTGCTGTGGGGGCGGCTTCAGCCAGCACCCAGGTCTGCAAGCCCCTCTTGTCCTGTGGGCTCAGGGGCCACCAGCAGCACAGAGCCAGCTGGCCGCGGACGGGAGGTGTGCCGAGGGCGGCTGTCTCCCCGACGTTCGTCAATTATTCAAACAAAAACCGCACCCTTATTTAAAGTCTAGTCTTGCAACTGCGCAAGGGGCAGCGGTGAGCACCGGGGCCTGCTGGTAGATTTACACGGGGACAGGCTCCTTCTCGCAAAGTCAATTAATTAAGCAAACATTCCTGCCAGCGGGTTCTCAGGTGTGCGGCCGGGAGGCCCGCTGGTCTCAGCCGGCCGCCTCTGGGACACCCGATCCCACAGGGCCTGCCTAGCGGGCGGGGACAGTGGCCCTGAGGACGGGTGTTGGCTGGTACAAGAGAAAGGACACAGAAACTACTGTTCCCAGGGCACCTACTGTGCGCCAGGCCTGGGACAGCCCGCGGCCACCGGGGGCTCTTCCAGCCCTCACCACCAGCCCCTTACCACGCCAACGCACAGACGGGGAAACGGAGGCAGAGCGTGGTTGAGTGACTCACTCAAGGTCGCCCGAGTGGTCGGTGCTGGGGTGGGGACTGGAGGCCAGGCCGTCTGGACACGCACGCACTCGGCCCCCTCCAGGCCCAGCTCCACATCTGGCCCTCCTCCGGGACAAACATTCACACACCTTCTGCCTCTCGCCCGGCAGAACTGGGCACCCCCCCCAGGGCACCCCCAGAGTAAATGCAGCCCATAGGCAGAGTTCTGGCACGTTCCGTCCCTGGAGCGCTCGCCATGTCCTATCTGCTGCTCTTCTCTGGAGAACGACAGCCAGCACATGGGGCACCCGACAGCTTACAAAGCCCTTTTGCCACCATCGGAGCCTCCGAACGAATGTGACAACCAGGAGGGTCGGCGGCGGCGGCGGCAGCAGCAGCTCATTGCTCAGGTGAGGATGGGAAATCCGAAGGGGAAATGACCTAGGCCAGTCCCCCTGCCTCCAAGGTCACAGTCAGGGACCAGGGCTCTGGACACCAGGCCACTGGGCCTTGAGGTGAAGGGCCAGCCTGTCCTGTAGAGGCCGCTAAGCACGGTGGCTAAGGCTGTGGACGTTGGTGTGGGGGGCTGGGTTGCACCCCAGCTCTGTCACCTCCCAGCTGTTTACCTTGGGCAAGTCACAAGTAACGGCTCTGGGCCTCAGTCTCTTCATCTGTAAAATGGGGGTGAAAACAGAAGCACATCCTCATTCTGGCTGTTGTGAGCATAACGTAAGGTAATGCAAAATGAAGCACGTAGCGCAGGGCCGTCCTGACCGCACCTTTTCTGTGCTTCTCGCTCCATCTCCCAAAGTGCCAACACACAGAGTGGATGGCCTCCAAAATGCATGACTGGCTCTAGCAACAGAATTGGCGGCATCAAGGTAAAGCGAGGTTGCCAGGCTCTGTCTTTACCAGCTCATCGCAGCTCCTGGAAACTGACCACACCAAGCATTTCCAGCAAACAGGCAATGACTGTCCAAACCCTGGCACGTGTACAGGACAGGATTACAGCTCAACTGAAACAACTCCATCAACTCCCCACTTGGAAGGAGGAGGAGTCCATCCACACAGAACTAACGTCAGTTCTTTGACTGGGGTTCCTTTTATCCCCTCCTCATCCACCGAGAAAACTCCTACACACCCCTCAAAACCCTTCTCAAGCATCACATCCCTCTACTCCCCACGGAGTTAATACTGCCCCTCCCCTGCCACCTCTGAGCCTGATGTGCACCTCTCCCATTGCCAAAACTGCCAACCATGAGCCAGACGCTGCATTATGCACTTTATGTGGTTTATCTCCGTTAATCTGTCAAAACGGGAGGTGCCGTTTTTCTTCCTCTGACAGATAAGGAAACTGACTGAACAGAGCGGTTGAGCCACATGCTGAGGCTGCACAGCTGGCCAGTGGCAGAACCTGGACTCGAACCCAGGAAGTCTGACTCTGATCTCAGGGAGGCTAAGCTGTTTCAGGACGAGCCAGGGTCAGGACTGGCTGGAATTGGTGGAATGGCAAGGGGAAAATTGCTGAAATGAGGCGGGAGGCCATTCAGCCCAGGGAGGAAGCAAGAGCGATCCAAAAAAACAGGACTGAAAGCCAGGCAGAGGCAGCACGCGCTGTCCCGGGAGGGGGGTGACAGAGACCTGTGGTTTCTGCACGCGCTGTTCCCTGGGGGACCCGCCAGCGCTCGTTCAGCT
>NW_021146142.1:0-16797 GCF_002837175.3 Physeter macrocephalus
AGAAGGGTGGGGAGGAGGCGTAGGTCTGGGTCAGCGTGCACATGTCCATGGCGGGGGGTGGGGGGGACTCGCTGGCTGGGTCCTCCATGATCCTAGTGCAGACCCCAAAGTGGTCCCCAGGGGCCAGAACAATCCAGGACTTGAGTATATTAAGGAACTCCCCTTGAAGCCAGCTCACCTCCAGCCTAGCCCTCCCCCGATGAAGTTGGCAGGTGAGTGGCAGGACTGGACCTGGTGGAGGGGAGGAGACCCAGGCCAGAAATTGGGGTTACCTGAGGCACCCACACTGTCCCTGATGGGGGAAGGGGTGGCAGAGAAAGCTGCCCAGCCCAAAGCCCCAGTCAACCAGTCTGGGTCCAAATCAGCCTCCCCAAGGGCTGAGGATGAGGAAGAGGAAGAAAGCCCAGGCCCTACCTGACCTCAGCAGTGCCTGTGGTGCCTGGGCGGTGCCCCTAGGGCCCAAGAGGACCAGGATCTTGCCCATCATGCTGTGGGCACCCCTCAGGAGGTCCTCCCCTGCCCACGCCATCCTGAGGCACAGCCTGCCTGGGCTCCCTCCTCACGGCTTGTTATCAGCGGGGCTGTCTCCCAGGGTGTTGGCGATCTCGCTGAAGGAGGGCCGGTCCTTGGGGCTGAGGGCCCAGCAGCGCTGCATCAGCCGGTAGAGCTTGGAAGGGCAGCCCTCAGGTTGTGGGAGTCTGGCCTTCCCAGCCTGCAAGTCTGCAGAAAGACGGTGGGAAGAGGGTTAGTCAAAATATTTAACCACCTGTCCAACACTCTGTGGAGCCTGCAGTTCCCACAGGCAGCCACGTGAGGGAGACTCTGAGAGACGCTGGCCAGTGTGGATGAGCAAGGATTCAAGGAGTTTATAGAAAGCATCTTGCAAGCAAAGGGGAGGACTCCCCTGGTCCCAGCTCTCTCTGGCTGGCGGGGGCAGGGTCCAAGCAGCACAAGAACCAGACAATGCACAGGGGCTGAAGTGGGGTCAATAGGCAGGCGCCAGAGTAGCTAGAGTGAACGCTGGGGACAAGGGCTATTTACCAACCAGTATGAAGGTATTTTGGTAATCTAACAAGTGGAGTGGCCATATCCGTGTACGTGCTGATACCAGCCCTGAGAGGGGAGGGGGGTGCTGAACTGGCCCCGAGACCCTGAGCAAGCTCTCCACCTAGAGAACATCTGGAATTGTCTCTCGGAAACACAGCTGCCTACCTGCCAGCACTTCATCGTCTGCCTGCCCACCATGGGGCATTTCCCCGTGAGTGAACACTTCCCACATCAGCACGCCGAAGGCCCAGACATCAGACTTGGTGGAGAAGTCGCCCTCCAGGATGGCCTCAGGGGACATCCAGCGAAGCGGCACCCAGGCCTGGCGGAAGTGGTAGTACTCACTGCAGGACAAGAGGACACACAGGCATGGGGGTGGGGGAGTGAGGGGCACAGTCTGGGATCCCAACCTCATCCCAGGTCTGGGTCTCATACCCAAGCTACAGCCCAGATTTTCTGTATCAAGGCATTCAGGGAAATTGGAAACATTTTTGATTAGCAAGGGGTGGGGTGGGGGGGGTTGTATACTGGATGAAATCTGGAGGCTTCCACATGGGGTCTGACGGTTAAAAAATTCCCTAAGAATCAGACTTCGCCTAATGTCAATATTTAAAAGCTAATAATCATGCATACTTTCTATATTAGTTTAAAAGTGTGAAAAATGAACACGTTAAATGGAAAGAAATCTTAAAGAGCTTTACTAGTGATAACCCAATCACCCAATCATGACTAAAGCAACAGTCAGACAAACCAGGGTGAGTCAGAACTGGGATGACTCGAGGGGAAGTTCCCGGAGGCACTAGGTAATGTATATTCCAGCGCAATCTCTGGCTGCGGGTGCTGAGCTTTAAGTCTTAGCCTTAAAAATAATAATTACTGAATTCAGGAAGTTACAGAGGGAACCATATGAATGGTTAAATTCTATATAAAACTATATAAAGTGTGACTAGTCACTTTTGAAAAAGGTTTATAATTTTTTTATCACTAGAGAAAATGTGTAAGATCAGGGAGTCGTGTTCCACTGGCTGGGAAGCCTACTGCACCCTTGGAAGAGGGTGGGAAGGTTCTGCCCCTCCTGGGGCCTCCAGCTTTGGACTAAGCCCTTTCCCACCCCCCCACCAGCTATGTCTGCCCTCTGCCCCTCGCCCACCCCACCTGTGCCCCCTACCTGTTGTACACGTCCTTGCTGAGCCCCAGGGCCGACACCTTCACCTGTCTCTGAGCGCTGACCAGGCAGTTTCGAGCGGCCAGGTCCTTGTGCACAAAGCGGTTGTTGGACAGATGCTCCATTCCCAGGGCCACCTGGGTACACAGAGACACCTGGAACGAGAAAGGGGGCTGTCAGAGCAGATCAGGACTGGGGTATTGGCGGACCGCCCTTGACACTGCTCTTGGTGGGGTCTCAGCACCATTAATGTGATGCTGGAGGAAGCCCCAAAACAAAGGCACAAGAGCCTGTTCCCTTCTCTATAAAATGGGAATAACAGGACCTGCCTCCTGGGTTGTTGGAGAACTGAATTGAATGAAATGAAGTTTTCGGCCCCACTCCCATGCACAGCAGGTGCTAGATTAAGTGAGTGACAGGTGGGGTGGGGAGAACACACAGTGACCACCTGCTGAGTGAAAAATAACGGGGCAGTAAGTATAGCTCACATCTTTATGGGTTGTTCCTCTTTTTTATTTACTTCAAAGTTACATATTTTCTACTAGTTGCATTTCATAAAAAACAAAATAAACAATCATATATATCTATATATAAAATATATGTGTGAGCGAAGGTAGACACACACACACACACACACACACACACACACACACACACACACGCACTGGATGCCTCTGAGAAGGGTAGCTGGAGGCCAGAGAAAAAAGGTAGGGAAACTTTTGGTTTATATTTTGGTGTGAACTACAATGACAGGCCTCCAGAAGCCCCCCACTGGCTCCTTCCCCATCACAAATTCTCCTCTCTCCTCAAGAGGTAATCAGTATCCTGACTTTTATGAAAATAATGTGTCTGTTCTTTACAGTTTTACCGCTTATGCATATGTTCCTAAACAAACAATACAATTCCATTTTGCCTGTTTTAGAACCAGATAAGGCTGCAAGCATACAAATACGTATATTCCTTTGTGCCTTGATTCTTTCACTTAAATTGCAAGGTTCATCCTTTTTTTGGGATATCATTGTACTGAGTTTTTTCATCATAAACACATCATAATTTATTCCTTCTAATGTCGGTGGAAATGTTCCCCCCACCCCGCCAGATTTTCGCTATTAAGAACAGTGCTGGACATGGGGAGGGGGAAGGGTAAGCTATGACGAAGTGAGAGAGTGGCAGGGACATATATACACTACCAAATGTAAATTAGATAGCTAGTGGGAAGCTGCCGCATAGCACAGGGAGATCACCTCTGTGCTTTGTGACCACGGAGAGGGGTGGGATAGGGAGGGAGGGAGATGCAAGAGGGAAGAGATATGGGAACATATGTATATGTATAACTGATTCACTTTGTTGTAAAGGAGAAACTAACACACTATTGTAAAACAGTTATACTCCAATAAAGATGTTAAAAAAAAAGAACAGTGCTGGGCAACTACTGAGCCCACGTACCACAACTACTGAAGCCCGCGTGCCTAGAGCCCGTGCTCCACAACAAGAGAACCCCATGCACCGCAATGAAGAGTAGCCCCCGCTCGCCACAACCAGAGAAAAGCCCGCGTGCAGCAATGAAGACCCAACGCAGCCAAAATTAAATTAAAAAAAAAAAAAAAAAAAGGAACAGTGCTGGGTACTTCCCTGGTGGCACAGTGGTTAGACTCCGAGCTCCCAATGCAGGGGGCCCGGGTTCGATCCCTGGTCAGGGAACTAGATCCTACATGCATGCCGCAACGATAAGTTCGCATGCCACAACTAAGGAGCCCACAAGCCACAATTAAGGAGCCCACTGGCCACAACTACGACCCGGCACAACCAAATAAATAAGAGCGTGACCTCTCTCTTCCTCCCTCCCTTCCTTCCTCCCTCCCTCTATAAAAAAGAAAAAAAACAGTGTTGTTATGAATGTTCTTATGAGTGTATACATGCATGAGTTTCTCTAAGATACCTCGTGTGGGGTCAAGGACTGGGAGTAGCTCTAGCATTACAAAATAATGAAAAACTATTTTCCAAAGTGTAAGAGAGTTGGGGAGATTTTTCACTGATACCTTTTAAAAGTTTTTGAGCCATGTGAATGTATTACACATAATACATTATATAACATATTAAATGTAATTATAATTAAGAAATATTAACATTTAAAAAATATACACCAGGGCTTCCCTGGTGGCGCAGTGGTTGAGAATCCGCCTGCCGATGCAGGGGACACGGGTTCGTGCCCCGGTCCGGGAAGATCCCACGTGCCGCGGAGCGGCTAGGCCCGTGAGCCATGGCCGCTGAGCCTGCGCGTCCGGAGCCTGTGCTCCACAACGGGAGAGGCCACAACAGTGAGAGGCCCACATACCACAAAAAAACAAAAACAAAAACAAACAAAAAATATATATATACACCAATGCACTGAATGAATATCAACTGAGCATCTACTATACACCACATACAACTGGGTGCTGATGGAATATAACAGGGATGGCAAGACTGGGCTCCTGGTGAGAGGGCAGTCTAAAAGGGAGGTAAGAATTGTACCTGCAGAAGGGTGCCACCAATTGGGGGAAGGTGAGCCATGCCAAACAGAGGTAAAATCAGAGCACCAGGAGAGTGCTTGTAAAGACCAATGGTCCCTATGCCTCTGTCACCTTATCCAATCGTTGGGAGCAACACCAAGGGACACAGGACATGTAGCATTTCCTTGTGTATAAAAACAAGGCAAACAGAAATGCAAAGAGGTCCGCGTGGAAGGTTATTTAACAAGTTACTGGCCAGCTGTGTATTTCTTCCAGCACACAGACTCACTTTCAGGATCCATAAGGGAGAAACCACCCACCACATCCTAAATCGCGGAGAGACAAATGTGGCCAATGACCAGTATCATGGGTGATCAAGAAAATGCTAATCAAGACCCGACAAGGTATCATTTGCCTTTTGACTGCAAAAGGTCAAAAGTCGGCCTCTAACTTACCACCAATGGTTCAGAAAGATGCATAAAAATAATAATATACAGACACAGAGAATAATAAAGCAAATGAGGCAAAATGTAAACAACTGAATCTGGATAAAGGGTTTGTAGGAGCTCCTTGAACCATTCTTACAGCTTTTAAGTTTGAAATATCAAAATGAAACAAACATACACACATACATACACACGCCGATAAACACATTAAAAAAATAACAATAACTAAGTAAGTAAAAGCAGCCTGTGTGTGGACCAATGAGAGTATGTCGCAGATTAACCAAGATTATGGTTTATCTGATTCTATGTCCCTGAAGTTCAAAAAGGAACAAAGGTGAATGTGAGTGGTAGAAGGGCTCCTCCCACATTACCCAGGGCAAGAAGGAGACCACCCAGTCAGAGAGAAGGGGGTGGGAACACTGGTTGTGCACCTACTGTGTGCCCGGGCCCTGAGCCAAGCTAGCTGCTCCCCTGCTTGCTCTCTGTGAGGTGGGCTCCTCCTCAGCTTTGCCCACAGTCCCAGCCAAATGCCAAAGCCTGGCTCTTTCCTCAACACTGCAGCCGCCTTTCCTGGATCACCTCACTATGGATGGGGGCACAGGAAGGGCTGTCTGCCATCAGTGACCCCAGGGGTGGGGTGCTGGCTGTGGACTGGCCCTTCGGCATCCCTGGCTGGCTCCGAGCAGCTTCACCAGCCTGGCTCCCAGGGTCACAGAAAGGCCAGGAGAAGAGCTGAGTCCAAACACTGGGAGAGGGGTCACTCCAAAGACAGAGGTCTTCTCAGTCTGTGTGCTCTGACCAGTGAGATCCCTGCAGGCCCCACTGCCTCCACTGGAGAGTTGCTAATTGTGGTCACAACCTACTAGTATGGCATAAAACCCATTTAGTGAATCTTAACCAGCATTTTTTTTTTTTAAGGGAGAGAAAATATCAGAGTGTATCACACGTGGTAAGGATAACTATCATTCATGGAACTTTTTTCATTTTTTAAATATACACGTCTGGGACTTCCCTGGTGGCGCAGTGGTTAAGAATCCGCCTGCTAATGCAGGGGACAATGCTTCAAGCCCTGTTCCGGGAAGATGCCACATGCCGAGGAGCAACTAAGCCTGTGCGCCACAACTACTGAGCCTGCGCTCTAGAGCCCGCGAGCCACAACTACTGAGCCCACGTGCCACAACTACTGGAGCCCGCGCGCCTAGAGCCTGTGCTCCGCAACTAGAGAAGCCACCGCAATGAGAAGCCCGTGCACCGCAATGAAGAGCAGCCACCACTCGTCACAACTGGAGAAAGCCCGCACGCAGCAACAAAGACCCAAATTAATTAATTAATTAATTTTTTAAAAGTGACACTTTAGAATATTTTAAAAATAAATAAATATGCACGTCTGTGCTGCATTGTGATGTAAAATGTGCTTTTTTTTTTGCTACTGTGGGTCTCAGTCAAAAGTTTAAAAACAATGGTCTACACCTGCGCTGTCCAAAACAGTAGCCCCCTAGCCCCGTGTAGCTATTTAAGTTAATTAAAACTTTATAAAATAAAAAATTCAGCTCCTCCGTCTCTCTAGCCACATGCTAAGTACTCAGTAGCCACATGGGGCTGGTGACCACTGCACTGGACAGCACAGGTACGGAATGCTTCCACCACCTTGGGAAGTTCTATTAGGCAGCACTGATCCCAAGCACGACCAGTCTGGACCCATTACATATCCAATATATCGACTGACACTGCATGTGCAGACGGGCTGAACGCGGGCCGGACCCAGCCAAAAGTTTAAAAACAATGGTCTACACCTGCGCTGTCCAAAACAGTAGCCCCCTAGCCCCGTGTAGCTATTTAAGTTAATTAAAACTTTATAAAATAAAAAATTCAGCTCCTCCGTCTCTCTAGCCACATGCTAAGTACTCAGTAGCCACATGGGGCTGGTGACCACTGCACTGGACAGCACAGGTACGGAATGCTTCCACCACCTTGGGAAGTTCTATTAGGCAGCACTGATCCCAAGCACGACCAGTCTGGACCCATTACATATCCAATATATCGACTGACACTGCATGTGCAGACGGGCTGAACGCGGGCCACTACCAAGAGTTAGGGGAAATCTCATCTTCTTGGTGCATTTTCTTTATCAAAAGGGAAGCCACAAAATCTCTGGAGAGCTTCCAACCAACTGCATGAGCCAATGAGGTCAGGTGAACAGGTCCACCAGGATTACTGAGCCGTCCCTGGGTGCAGAGCCGGGCACTGGATCTCCAAGGAAAAGTAGAGGTCATGCTCCCCAAAAGAGCTCCCAGGCTGCCATCCTCAGGAAGCCCCAAGTGGCACTGGTGGTAAAAGGCATTATCAATGGACACACTCTACTTCAGGCTTCAAAACGCCAGGGCATTGTCCAGCCTTGCCCGGTTGTCTGTAAGGGGCAGACAAAGGCTTTTGTAACAAGCCCTCATCAGACTTGGCTTTCCCCTCAGCCTGCCCTCTCTGCTCTGGCTCACAAGCTAAACAATCTGCTGCTAGTCATGGGAACAGAAGACAGAGGTCTTGGCCCAGTGACTAACTTGCTATCTTTCCAGAGAAGCAGTGCTTCTGGAAATACTGGCTAAGCGAGGACAGTAAAAGGGAATTCTGTTAACCCAAGCCAGTTAAGTGTTTCCTTACTGTTGGGCAAACAGCCATCACATGGCCACGGGATTAATTTTCAAATGCTGTTATAAACACCTGCACTTTGGTAAAGACCAGATCCACCCCTCCTTTCCAACTTTAACACCCTGGGGGCTCGCCCGAGTTCTGGCTAAGCCACCGTGACACTTCCCTGCTCTTCCCAAACAGGCTGCTGCTTCCTATCCGGCATCTGACTGCTTAAAGCAAAGCGCCGTCCACCAGGTATGCTAAGCTGCCCCTGCTCCTGGTCCCATCATTAGCCTGCAGGTGATCCACGGAGAAATCACAGGTTACAGGGCTCAAACTTCAAAATCTCCATCATCTTATCAGCTACGCTAACAAGCATCACCTACAATTATGCCACCACCCAGGGCCTGTGTCTTTGATCGCTATCACGATCCCATAGCTATCCTGGAATCCTCCTGAGGCTCCTCCCAGTCCAGGCATGGTACCCTCATTCCAGCTCTAGCTGGCCAGGGAGCAGCCTGCTTACCACTCTACCTCCCTTTGAAAACTGAACGTTTTCTCCTTCTATTCCCCCAGGACCCCGGGAATATAAAGTGGCACAGCAGCTCACTAAATTATTAGCGCAAGAAAGCATCTACAAATTTTAATACAGCTTTCCTAAGAATTTTCATTTTCATGGAATCCCCCAAAAGAAGTGTTTTTCAAACTACTGATCGAGACTCATATGGGTCTCAAAAACAATTTAGTGGGTTAAAAAAAAAAGATAGGAAATATTAAGTGCATCAAATATAGGGTTGTGAAAGATTAATTTTAGTTGTGTGTGTGTGTGTGTGTGTGTGTGTTTGCTGGGCCATGATGTAAAATGCATTTTTTAAAATAAATTTATTTATTTTATTTATTTATTTTTTTTGGCTGCGTTGGAGTCTTCGCTGCTGCGTGCAGGCTTTCTCTAGTTGCAGCGAGCAGGGGCCACTGTTCATTGCGGTGCGCGGGCTTCTCATGGCGGTGGCTTCTCTGGTTGCGGAGCACGGGCTCTAGGTACACGGGCTTCAGTAGTTGTGGCTCGCGGGCTCTAGAGCGCAGGCTCAGCAGTTGTGGTACACAGAGCTTAGCTGCTCCGTGGTATGTGGGATCTTCCCGGACCAGGGCACAAACCCATGTCCCCTGCATCGGCAGGAGGATTCTTAACCACTGCGCTACCAGGGAAGCCCTAAAATGCATTTCTTATAGGGGACTTTAACCAAAACCATTACAAAGCCACTATCCTACTCCTGGGCTCCTTGAACCTTAATGAGCTTAAGAAACAGCTGGAGAGCTTGTTTTAAAAATGTGGATCCTCAGACCCCACTCTCACGGAGTCCGTCCTAAGTCTGAGGTACGGTCCATAAATCTACAATTTTTTAAAAAAATAATGCCCTTCCCCCACCATCCAATGCAGAATATCGTCCTTGGAGAGTATGAAACCCAACTTACTGAATTATCCCCGTCAAGTTCAAGACGCTTGGGCAAAAAAGTGTGGAGAGATCTTCAGCAACAGTGGTGACGACTCTCAGCCAAAGAGAGTGCCTCGGGTCACGTGATGGAAATCACTTCCTGTCACCTGCCTACGCCCCTGTCCCAGACAAAGCAACATACCTAAACTCCTCTTCTTCCCACCATTCACCTACTTCTTTTTTTTTTTTTTTTTTATAAACGTATTTATTTATTTTTGGCTGCGTTGGGTATTCGTTGCTGCACACGGGCTTTCTCTGGTTGCGGCAAGCAGGGGCTACTCTTCATTGCGGTGTGCGGGCTTCTCATTGTGGTGGCTTCTCTTGCTGCGGAGCGTGGGCTCTAGGTGCGCGGGCTTCAGTAGTTGTGGCTCGCAGGCTCCGTAGTTGTGGCTCGCGGGATCTAGAGCGCAGGCTCAGTAGTTGTGGCGCACGGGCTTAGTTGCTCCATGGCATATGGGATCTTCCCGGACCGGGGCTCGAACCCGTGTTCACTGCATTGGCAGGCAGGATTCTTAACCACTGTGGCACCAGGGAAGCCCTCACCTACTTCTTGTCCTTGAGACTTGAACTCGAATGGCTTTCTCTACCAGGAGACCTTCTTTGTTAACCACACTGTCTGTCCACCTAAAGGACGTGGACGTCTTCAACGTCTCTTATTCTATTTCTCTCACTTGCTTTCTGTGTCTTACCTGAAGTCTGTAAGGCACACGCCTTACTCACTTACCCAAGCTCTCCCACTAGATCCTAAGTGCCACAAGGACGTGCGGCAGCCTCAATTTTGCATCCCCAAGGGCCCATGATGCCAGATTCACTGGCTCCACGCGTGTCCTGATTTGTGAGCTCTGGGGTCCTGACATCCCACCCAGCTGGAGAAGCACGTCCTGTCCTGTGGCTTTCCATATACAGCCACAGCAGACAATCCTGTGGATTCTCGGAGATGGAGGCAGGGGCACCATGTCAGGAGGCCAGTTCACAGGCGGAGCATGAAGAAACACGCTCAGGGCCATGCCCAGCCCCAAAGGCCCCTAGACGCCCAGGCTGCCTGCTGCTCCTCCAGCTCAGCGTCCAAGGCAAGCGACAGACGTCCTGCTCCAGTGGCCAAAGCGAAGGGCAGCTCTTCTCTCCGAAGGCAACATGGCCACACAAAGCCACTCACGGGCTCCATGACTGGGACAAGTCACCTAATCTCTCTAGACCTTGGCGTCTTCACCCACAACTCGGATAGCGACATGTATCGCAGAGGATCACCGTGATCGCTGAGGTAAGCGGGGCCTGGCCCACAGGCTGCATTCAACCAGTGCACTTCTGTTAGGTAACTGCCCCGGGTCCTGGCCCACCCTGGGGGCCTCGACCCGCCCCCGTCCTCACCTTCTGCTTCGTGCTGAGGGGCTGCGACTTCAACTTTTCATCCTTGCTCTTGGAAATCCTCAGGAACTGTTTGAGGTCTCCCTGAGGAAAAGCCAAGAGCCTCTGTCAAGTAAAGAGTCCAGCCGGTATCTCCTAAACATCCAACCCAGCAGGTGCTCACAAGGTACCCGCCCCGGGGGGATGCGGGTGGGGGGGTGTGAGGAGCCCTGACCTGAATGCCCCCTCCCATGGGGAGAGTCCAGTGGGAATTAAAAACTATAGGAAGTGCCTCCTAGAAGCTCTCCGTCAGAAAGGGAGGAGGACGGTCATTGCGACCCTCAGGGGAGGCCCCAGATGGGCAGGTGAGGAAGCCCCTGCCCTGAGGGAGCCAAGAGAGGAAAACCCCACAGCCCCCAACCCTCTGTCTTCACAGGGTCTTCACGGACCTCAGACAGGAAGGCTGTGCCCTCCAGACATAACAAAGAGGGGACACCAGCGGCAAAAACATGCACAAAGTGCTCATCAGCACCCACTAACGGAAAGACGAGGGTCACTCGGCCCCCTTCCTGCCCCCGAGCTGGGGAGTTTGACAAGCAGCACTTTGAGGACCAAGGGGATCAGGCCTAGACGGGCCGGGGAATGAAGAGTGAGGGGTGGAGCTGGGCGTGACAAGCAGAGTGGAAAGAGAAGGCTAGTGGCTGGGTTAACACTGTCCCTCAAGGGGTACGGGCTGCAGGGAAAGAAGGAAAGCCAGTTTCTGAAGTGTTTACTCTCAAGGGCTGACAAGCCCTGGGGAGGAAAAAAAAAAAAGACAAACCAAAGAAAACAAGAGTCAGAGAAGAGGACCTGGAACGCATCCAGGCAGCAGGCAGAGGGAGAAGCCGGAAGAACCTGGGCCCCACCCCAGACCTGGGGCTGGCAGATGGGGTGCGGGTCAACGAAAGGTGGGTGTCGGAGAGCTGGGGGGACAGGCGGCTGAGCATCCCAAGGTGGTGACAGCAGGTTCCCACGGGGCTCCCCGCCCCCCAGGTCAGAGCACTGCCCAGCCCGAGACAAGCAGGGCCCCGGCCAGCGGCATACCAGGTCCACATACTCCAGCACCATGTAGTGGGGCTCGGCCTCCCGGCACAGCCCCAGCAGCCTCACCACGTTGGCGTGGTTCAGCTTCCCAAACATCTCGAACTCCCTCCGGAAGTCCAGCTGCTGCTGTTCGTCCCGGCTCTGCAGGCTCTTCACAAGCACCAGGGTCTCTGGCACCCCCTCCTCCAAGCCCTGCGCCTTTGCCAGGAACACCTCCCCAAACTCGCTCTTCCCTGCGGGCACACGTCTGAGTCGGCCAGCAGCCTTCCCCGGAGCAGAGAAAGCCCCTGACTTGGGAGGCGCCTGGCCTGCGTCACACAGCAGGGAGTCTCTCTGCTCCACCCACCTGGACCAGGCGGTGGCCCCAGCTGTGTGCGTGACCCTGAGCAAACCACCTCCCCTTCTGCCCTGGGCTTGGCAGTCGCTAACAGTGAAATAAAGGGGTCAGATTAATAGTATTTTCAGAGGGTGGTCTGTATGAGACTTTTAGGTCGTTCACCATAAACAGATCTTAGTTCTACATTCTAACCTATGCTCAGAAAACATTTAACTAGCACAGATCCGTAACTTCTCACAGTTCTTCCTAAAACAAAGCTAACTTTAGTTAGATTTTTTTTTAAAGGTGAGAGAGAGTCAATCTAAAGAAAACATCAAGTGAGTAATACACAGGAATGACAAAATCTGTGGAAGTGGGGCGTGGACAACGGGGGGGGACACACTGGACCGGGCCTCCCCAAAGCTCCCTCCATTTCTGATGTTCTGGGCCTCTGGGACTCCAGAGCCACCAGCCCTAGTGCAGCCCCAAGACAGACCAGAGCCTGTAGTTAAGCAGGGGTGATGATGGCCAAGGCAACACACCCAGTGTGGTGATGGGCTGCAGGCTGGCCCGAGGGAAGTGCATCTTGTCACTTGTGCTGTGGCGTTTGTTGGTGGTCGCGGAGCCGGAGCCCAAGCTGGTCAAGGCCACTTCCTCTTGGATCTCTGCTGAGGGCTGTCCGTTCTGCAGAGGCCCGCCTGTGAAGAAGGGGCAGGGAGGGTGTCAGGATAAGACCTGACACTCTGGCCACCACGGGGACTGCAGTTCTTTTCCACAATCTCCCACTTCCACCAAAGGAGTCCAATCCTGGGGTCCCACACAAAATCCACACACAATCCAACCGATGAACTGATGGGGCTGGGGCGAGGGAGACAGGCATCCCTTAGGGTATGACCACTTATTGACACAGCCAATTACAACTTTTGAAATGGAACAAACTGCACAAGTCTCATTGAGTCACTGGTCCCTGGACAGCATGGTGACATAAGGGTTTTTGCTTTCATAGGGTCTCCTACAGGCACAAAGGGAAAATCACAACAAGGGAAACCCAGGCCCTGCTCCTGAACTCCTAAACTGAGAGGGGAGACCCAGCAATGTCCCCAGGGGGCTCCCAGTCGGAGGAGAGAAGGACAGGAGGAGGGAAACAGACAGACAGATCGCCCCTGGGGAAACTCAAAGACTAATGGGGGGAGACAAGGTGTGCAAAGAAACATGAACACATATACTTAAATTATGCCTGTGGCTTCGAACTGCAGGGAGAAGGCAGGGAAACGTAGGAGGCTGGCCCAAGAGGCTCCAATGAGCAAGGTGTAAGCCAGGTTGCACAGAAGCCAAGGCCCAGGGAATCGGCCAACTCCAGGCTTCCAGCTGGGATTGGGGCAGGGGGGCGGCGGGCGGGGGGGAAGGGGGATGGGGGGGCGGTGCGGCTCTGCTCTGGCTCCAGCTGTCCCTCCAGTGCCACAGCGCTGTCCTCCGTGGCCACGGGGGGGCGCTCAGCACCTGCGCACAGTACCGCCTCCCTCTTCCTGGGCCCCTCACCATTGAGGCACTCCATCTCTGGCTCCTCGCCCTCCGGCTGCTTCTGAAGCCGCTTGGCCTTGCAGCGCTTCTTGCAGTAGAACATGAGGCCCAGCACGGCAATGATGTAGGCCACGGCGGCGCCCACCGACAGCCCGATAGTCTGGATCATCTTGTAAGGTGGAGGGCTGCCCAGGCCCTCCGACTCCTCCAGCACCGGCTTGTCTGAGAGACATACAGATGGGTGTGAGCAGGGGCCGCTGAAGCAAGCCCAGCCCTACTTCTCTACTGGCCGCTCCCTACTGCACACATAAGACAACCTCCCAGACACTTGGCCTGACCAAGCCAGAGCGACCCAGGGAGGGTCACCACCAGCAATGGCGTCAACAAGGGCCAGGTCCTCAGGGCCCCACCAAGGCCAGAGGGAGCTCTGCAGGAGTTGAGGCCAGTGATTCCCAAGCTGGCTCTGCATCTGGACACGAGGCCAGGGACACAACTAAGAAGCACACCTGTCAGCCCCACCACAAACCCACACTGTTCGTTAACAAGCTTCCTGAGTGACTTGACATCACGAGTCAGGCTCTGAAGAGCTGCATCTAGGAACTTTTGGTTTAGAATCCCAGCCATCACCCAGCACAGAGTGGTTCTTCAAGAAATGTATTGGTAGGGACTTCCCTGGTGGTCCAGTGGTTAGGGCTCTGCGCTTCCACTGCAGGGGGCATGGGTTCAATCCCTGGTCAGGGAACTAAGATCTTTCATGTGCAGCACGGCCAAAAAAAAAAAAAAAAAATTAAAAAAAGAGAAATGTATTTGCAGAAGGGATCTTCTAGTCTAGGGGCTTTCAGTGGCCTCAGGTCCCATGGAGAAAGAGGTACCAGGAGGGAGAGAGGCCCAAGCGGGAGGCCATGCAGGATCCCCCAACTCTCACACACACCCAGTGGCTTCAACCAAGGAGGCTGTCACTTCACCTTACCCATTTAAAGTTCCACATAAAACTTTGTCTAGAAAACCAGTTCTGCTGCTAAACCAAAAAAAGTTTGAAACCTCTCATTTAAACCACTCCCACCTTACAGACAGAGAAAAAAGCCCCTGGGGAGGAAATAACACCTGCAAGGGCACAGAGGGGTGGTTAGCAAGAGAGGCCAGACCCAAACCCCAAGTCCCTGACCCTAGTCAGGGTGTTTCACCTGACACTTCATCCTCTCTGGGCCTCCAGGGTAAAGGAAACTTGTGCTGCTGTATCCTGGCCTGATCCCCTCCCCGCCCACCCAGGGACCTATAGGGAGACCTGGGAGGAAGCATTTTAGGACAAGGGCACCATTCCCCTGACTTCTCCGGAACAGACACACACCCACTAGCCGTGGAATGTTTAAGGGAGAGCCCAGGTCCAGGCAAGGAACCTGAGACTGACTGTGAGGTGGCCTGGTGGAGGGGACACGGCTGAATGCCCTCGCCCACTGCAAAAATGGTTTCGTGCCTTCTGTGTACAGGGGTCGACGAGCACAAGGATGAGAAAGAAGTGAGGTGCCCCCACTTCCTGTGCAGGACACCCCTCCAGGTCCCATACCCACGACATAGAGGGGGGCCTCCGTGTGCTTGATGTTGCAGCTGTTGCCCGCGATGCAGGTATAGCGGCCCGAGTCCTCGGGGGCAACATCGTGGATCACCAGGGAGCCGTTCTGGAAGATGTGCATCCTGCCAGGAGAGAAGTCACAGCCTTGCCCACCAGGCCAGCTCCAGGGAGACTGGGCTGCAGGAGAGGCAAGGTGGGTGTGGGAAGGAGGCAGCCTACCTGGGTCCCAGCTTGGTGGGGTCCAGGATACGGTCTTTGCCCTTCCACTGAATGAGTGGCTTGGGGTCCCCCTGGGCCTCGCACCGCAGCAGGGCCGTGTGGCCCTGGTACACGGTCGTGCGCTCCGGCTCCACCTTGAAGGTGATGAACACTGGATGGGAAGAGCCCGGTGAGGGGCAGGGAGCACTGAGCAAAGGGGCTGGCGGGGTGCAGGCAGCTGCCCCACAGGGCCCGCCAGCCCCAGCCCCAGCACTCTGCACGGTCGCACCTGCCACGGTGAGCTGGACGTGGGCACGGATCTGGCCCTGCAGCCCATTGGAGGCGATGCAAGTGTAGTTGCCAGCATCATTGCGGGTCACCCTGGAGAAGTGCAAGGTCCCGGCGTTGTCTGTCACCCACTCTGGAAGGCTGCTCCCATCTACAGGGGCAACATTGGGGAATGATGGGATGGACCAGAGTCCCACGGGTGGCCAGCAATGCCCTCAGTCACTCACCTCTACTGAAAAACACGCCATCGCTCCTGGCTGTTCACAGACAAGATCCAAATGCTTGAGCCAGGCATTGGAAGTCCCTATTCTGACTCCTTTTCTAATTTTTCAGTCTCACGTCCTTCTACTGCCCTGGGTAACGTTCCACTTCCACCAAACTGGCCTTCTGGTTGGGCTTGGAATTTGCCTTGCTCTCACCCTCACTGCGTGTCACTCTCCACTCCTAGAACCCATTCCTGCTCTTTGCCATCGTCCCACCCCCCACAGACAGCTCCCCCAGACAACTGAGCAGAGACAGCCCACTTGCTACTCAGAATCTACAACCCCACTCTCTCTCACTGTTAATGGGAATGTAAAAACTTTTAAGAAACAATTTGGCCATTCCCGTCAAGGGTTGTAAAAATGTGCATACCCTTTTATACATAATTATTCCATTTCTGGGAATCTTTCCCAAAGGAAATAAACCCAAGTCCAGAAAAAACTCTGCCTCAAGATGTTTACTGCAGCAATAAAAAGATGAGAGAGAGAGAGAGAGAGAAAGGGAGGGAGGAAGGGAGGGTGGTTAACAACCCAAATGTCCAACATTTAGGGGCTATTTAAGTAAATTACAGTGAATCCAATCATTGGAATATTATTGCAATCATCAAAACCAATGTTTATGTACAAAACCACGGGGAAATGCTTGATAATGTTAAGTAAAAAAAGATAAAATTACATACAGTTATCTGCATCTTCCATTTCTATAGTAAGCATGACTTACTCATGGAAGTATAGTAAGTGAAAATTATATGTATAGTAAAACTGCTATGTAAAAACAAAAAGATGTACACAGAAAAAGGTACACACCCAGAGATGACTGATGGGGGGATTATGCATAATTTTCTGCCAAAATTTTCTAAAGGATTACTTTTACGTTGGAAAGGACTATTTTGAAAAGGGGGAAAGAGGGCTTCCCTGGTGGCGCAGTGGTTGAGAGTCCGCCTGCCAA